>NW_027187419.1:82151244-82161547 GCF_028583685.1 Petaurus breviceps papuanus | reverse complement strand
AAGAAGAAGAAGAAGAAGAAGAAGAAGAAGAAGAAGAAGAAGAAGAAGAAGAAGAAGAAGAAGAAGAAGAAGAAGAAGAAGAAGAAGAAGAAGAAGAAGAAAGTAAGAGTAAAGGAGGGAAGAAAGACAAAAATTAGAAAATAAGGGAGAGAGGTGAGTCATTTTCTTAAGAAAGGCAAAAAAGTAAAAAAATAATAGAAATAGGGGAATCATCTTATTATGCTGTTTCTGAGGAGAGTCTCAATGGAACATCACAGCCAGGAACTCTGGAAAGCATGAAGTTTGTGGGAAGGTGGAGCACATCAACTAGGAAGAGAAGGACATTTAAAGGAAAGAATACTAGGTGTGGTAAATCCTAAGATCAAAATGAGATAGTCAAGACAGTCTCTGCTGTTAAGTAGCAACTTGTATTTTGCTAAAGGAGGTGTATGTGTGCACAGATAAGTAGAAGACAAGATCATTGCAAAGAGGTGGTTAGAGGTAGAGCCCTAGTAATTTCATAGATCAGAAAAGTCTTCACACCACAACTTGTATCTCCTTGAAGGAATTTTTTCCATAGAATGGCACTATCAAATGCTTTGCGAAAATATTAGTAGACTATTTTCATAGTTTACTACTCTAGTCATTCCATGAAGAACAAAAGGGCTAGCCAGACTAACTTTTATTTTTTTCATTGACACATATGTACTCTGCCCCCTTTCTACATCAGAATCTCCTCTGGTAACAAAGAGCAACAGTTAAACAAATACTTCATCTTTCAAAAAGGCAACATGGTTGATTTTATTCCTGGAGGACAAATGACTAGAGGACATGCTGCCCTCTTCTTAGTAGAACAGTGAAAGACTCCAGCTATAGCCTGGTACATATACAACTTCATGAGATTGTTTTATCTGTCAGTTTTGTGATAGAAGGAATAAATCTCGAACTGACTGTGATGTAATAAAGAAAATTTGTCAATACAAAAATTAAGAAATTACATTATTCTGGCTTGACCAATTTTTGATGAAGCCATGTGAGCTTTTTTTGTCATCACTGTTTCCCTTTCTAACTGATCATAAACCTCTTTAGGTAGAGGAGAGGACCTGGAGGCACCCACTGTAAATGGCCTTCTCAAGGAGTTTGGTAACAGAGTGGAAAAGAGGTAGACGACGATAATGGGGACAGAAGCATTAAGGGAGGATTCTTTGAGGATGGGGGAGACACAGGGATGTTTGCAGGCAGCAAGACAATGAGACATTTAAGATAAGTAAGAGAGTGGGGATGATAAAGGGGGCGATCTGCTAGAAGAGATATGATGGAATGGCATCACTGGTACTGGTACAGTGGTTTGTCTTGGCAGGGAGGAGGGTTACTGCTGTGTGAGACAGAAAGGGCATCCAAGTGATTTGAGATAAGGAAGAGAGGACAAAAAGGTGCTCATGGTGAATGGTTTCAAGGTTTTCAGTAAAATATTAGCTAAGCTTTTGAGATGGGAGTATAAAGGAAGGGGAAGCCATGGGAGTTTTGAGGAGAGATTAAAAAGGTTTGGCGATAGTCGGTTGATAAGGAAAATATAGGATTGCCTAGAAGCAGCGAGGGCTGAGATGAGATTATGTAACAAATTCATAGTGGACCCAGTCAGAATGGTTGCATGATTTTCTCTATCTTTATTCAGTAACACTGGTTTAGGGGCAAAGACAGCAGATGGCAGGAGTAAGAAAAGGCTAAACCTTTGCAAGTCATAATCAGCTATAATAAGGGGGTAAGATATTTGAGAAGAGGACAGTGTACAGTTGAACTGGTTCACCAAAGGGTCAAGATAGGAAAAGAGGAGAGAGGGGCTAGCACAGAGGTGATGACCTGGGAGAGACCTGAAGGTTAGATGGGGGGGGGGAGTTATTTCAAAGCTCCTGAGCATGGTGCATTTGCAGGTGATGAAAACATCAAGGATGATCATTTTTGTGTGCATTGAGGATGAGGTAGAGAAGTGAGTCACAGAAAATGGATAGATTGAGACCTGGGAGACTAGGGTGGCTGAGGGAGTGTGTGTGTGTGTGTGTGTACACATACATGCATACACACAAATATGTATATATACACATAAACATGTATATGAATATATATACTGAATAATGAGGACATGAGTTGGGGAGGAGAGTTTGTGAGTCAAATATTGAACACACTGAAAAAAGAAGAGGGTTGTACTGTAGACAATAACTACCAGGATTTTTGTTGGATGGAAAATATTTATATGGACCTCGAAGTGTGAGAAGTTATGGAGTGATGGGGCTAGGGAAGAACCTCAAAGTGGCAATGGGGAACAATGAGTATTTTATATCCCTCATATTAACCAGTGAACCAAGGGGAATGAGTAAAGTGAAGTCTGTACTGGAAAGATTAGCCAGGGAAGTCATATTCTCCAAGGGGACCAAGTCTCAATGATAGCTAGAAAATAGAAAGAAAGAGAAAGATTTAAGTTGAAAACAAGTTTTTTGTATGGAACAGGTATTCCAGAAGGCACAGTGAAAGTAATGGATAGCATTTGATTTGGATTTGGAGGTCAGGATGTTGAGGGGGATAGGAATAAGTAATTGAGTAGCGGGGAAGGGGGGTAGGGAATGAGACGAGGATGTTAACATATGGGGGTTCAGAATCACTGTGATGCGTAGAGTATGACCAGGTGTGAGTTTGTTCATTATTAAGTGAAAGGTGCCTTTTTTTCCTAGAGAAGGCTAGAGATGAGGCAGAAACATACACAGCATGAGACAGAAGATTCCTGGTCTCATGAAAAGATCCTATTTCTCCTCTGCTTTTCCCTCTGGAAGCTCCTCCTTATAGGCCTCCTAGAGAATGGGAATCATGCAGGAGAGAGGCAAAGAACAAAATGGAAGGACCGGAGCTACAAAAAAATTCAAATAATGCAAAATAATAAATAGTAAAATAAAATAATAATAGAAAATTAAACCCATACAAAATAAACAATAAAATGTTCCCTTCTTCAAGGAGTATGTATTCTACTGGAAGAGAGAGGACAGGAATAACAAATGTTCACAAATTGGTAAATACAAAATATATCATATGTAAATATAGAGTAATTTCAGGGTCAGAAAGAAGCACAACAATGGGATGCATTGGCAAAGACCTTGAGTAAAATGCTGCAGCTGAGTTGAGCCTTGAAGATAACTGGGGAGATGAGATTGAGGTGAGCAGACAAAGCATCACAGAAACAGATGATCGGTTGAGCTAAGACATTTAAGTAGTGGATGGAGCACCATATATGGGGAATAACAAGTGGCCCATTTGGTTGCAACATAGTTTGTATAAAAAGGAATCATTTGAAATATGTGGCCTAAACTATGAGCCTCTGGGGACAAAGATAATAGTCCTCTTTGTAGCTCCATTGTACCAAGACTCATTCATCTCATAAGCACTAAATAAACATTTGATTAAGTTATAATTCATAGATTATAGAAAATAAGGCTGAACTAATACAGTTTTATATTAGCTTATGTGATAGGGACTTAAGATGAGGGAAAGAACGCTAGATTGGGAGTTAGAGGACCTAGGCTTGAATATTGTATATCCCCCCTACCTGTGTGACCTGGTACAAGGGACTTTACCCTCTCTAGGTGTCCATTTCTATAGCTGTAAAATGAAGGGGTTAGGCTTTATGTTCTACATCCCTGCCAGCAATAGATTTCTTGAGTCTATATTTTGTTTTATTTGGTTTGGTTTGGAAAACTGAGGATGGAATTAATTTTAAATGCATTGAGTACACTCAGTGTAGACATAGAAAACATGCAAAGAACTTCTGAAATGAATAATTTTGTTAAGTAAATAATTATTCTGTAAAATAAATGATTATTCTAGTTTGTGAATTTAGATTTTCATAAAAATCGGTTTTCTGTTGTATACATATTTGCTAGATCCATGAGCAACACAAAGGGGTAAATCTTCTATACTTTCCATTTGCCATAGGTAGACAAATACAAATTAGATGAAACACAGCTTAAATAAACACAGACTCTGAAATACTAGAAAGTGCAATTAAAATAATACTAAGAGCTTACATTTATGGTACTTTACATACATTACCTCAAAGAGAATTTTAAATCCCAAACATGCCAGGCGCAGCTAATTGACAGTTAACAGTAAATCATACAATTAGAGAATGTTAGAGCTCAACAGACCTTAGGGATCATCCAATCTAACCCTTTCATTTTACAGTAGAAAAAAAAGAGGCTCTAAGCAGTTGTTCATTGCCCAAGGTCATGTGCATGTCATATATCAATTCAATACACAGTTTCACTTAAGACATACTTTATTAAGATCTTAATCAGCATACCCCATATTCTAGTAGGACTTTTCACATCCTCTCTACTTCCATAGAATATAATTCTTGGCAAATATGAGATAAAACATTCCAGTACAATCTCTTTATGTCTTTCTTTGTATTCCCAGTGCTTAAGTCTCTTGCCCTGGCCCATATTAGACACTTAATACATATTTACTAACTGACTGACCAAAAGCATTATTACTGAATGAAACGTCCAGGCCTCAAGTTCTATTATGAAATAATAAAATAAAAACTCTTTGACACTCGTTTTAAAAAATTAGAGTAATGGGATAGACTAGGTAAAGAGGAATCAAAATTAATTGAACTCAATGACTGACTATTTTTAAAGGACCAAACCATAAATGACTCTAGGAAAGAATTCTCTGAAAAGAAATGCTGGGACAACAAGAAATGAGTAACAGAAGTTTGGTTTAGAGCAACATCTTATACAATATGCCACAATAAGCCGAAAATGGACACTTGGTCTAAATATTGAAGTTGAAAATATAAAAAAAAATAGAAAGAACCAGATCAGGTATTTTCACAACTTTAGCTAGGGCATAAATTCTTAATAAAGGATAGAATCAATTTATAAAAAATAAAGAGATGATTTTGATTACATGAAATTAGAAAGCTTTTTCATAAAATTAATTCAACTAGGAAAAGGAGTCAGTCAACTAGGAAAATAGTGATATCAAATGTCTTCAACAAGATTCTGCTATCTGATTTATATAGGCAACTAACAGAAATATATGTAACCCCTATTCCAGAGCTCTCCTGATCTCACCAACTTTGTCCCACCTTTCACACAGTGCAGAGTATTCATTTCCACCAATAAGGGAAGAATACAAATGGACTTTGGGATAGGTATTACATTTGTGGCCAAAGACTTTCCCCAATGGATAAGTAATCAAAGAATATGAACAAACAGTTCTCAAAAGAAATCCAACAATATTAACAATTACATGAATATTCAAAATTTCTGATAAGAGAAATGCAAATCAAAATGATTCTGAAGTTTCTTTTCACACTTGGTGATTGACAAAAGTGATAAAATGGAAAATGGTGTTGGAAGACTTGTGAAAAGATGGGAACTCATGCTATTTTGAATTGTTCCTACCATTCTGGAAAAAAATTTAGAATGATGCACAATTGTAAGTTAAACATACATGCTCTTTGATCCAGAGTTCCCATTGCCAGGCACATAATCCAAGGAGGCAAGTGACAAAAAAAAGTCCTCACAGGGAATAAAATATTTATAGCAACCTTTTTTTTATAGTTGCAAAAAACATGAAACCAAGTACCTACTCATCAGTTGGGGAATGGCTTAACAAGTTGTGGAACATGAATGCATCATTGTGGCACAAGAAAAAAAAAGAAAAGAATGAGTACATAGGAATATGGAAAGACATATAAACTGATACGAAGTGAAGTAAACCAAACCAGAAAAATGATACATACAATGATTATAACAAATGTCAAGTAAATGTCAAGAACAAAAAAGCAATCAAAACCAAATGTTAATAAATTTTAATGAACAAGCTTGAACCTATAGAAGAGATATGAAAAGGTATTGGCTGCTCCTTCTTTGCAAAGGTAGATGACTATGAGCATGGAATACTGCATATGAAACAATAATTTTTGTTATATTGGTTAGTTTTGATAAACTGTTCTCCCCATTATTATTTTTTATTATAAGACGTGGCTTTTTGGGAAGAGGAGGAGTGAGGGATACTTTGAAACTAAAAGTGTAAAAATGTTTTAAATTAAAAAATACTACTTAAAAAGCAAATGCTATTTAGGAAGAATGACTATCACACTGCCATTGCTGTAAAGATCACAGGCTGGAAAATTTAGGGCTAAGGAGGTCATACTTCAACTAATCCATTCATTAACATATTTATTAAGCATCCTGTCCTCAAATTACTTATATTTACTTCTCTGTTGCCTACTCCAAAAGAATGAGAGTAGGAACTGTTTCATTTTTCTCCTTTTATCTCCTGAGACTTAAGGTATTTGCTGATCATTTAATTAATTGAATCACTGGAGTTATTTTAGAAGAGTAGTGACACTATCCAGTCAATGCTTTAGGAATATCAATCTGGAAGTTCTATGAAGAATAGATTGGAGACAGAAGAGGCAAGAGGCAGAGATAATTGTTAAAAAAAAAAAAAAACTATTGCAATGGGGGGGGGGTGGCTAGGTGGCACAGCAAATAGCGCACTGGCCCTGAAGTCAGGAGAACCTGAGTTCAAATCTGGTCTCAGACATTTAACACAAAAACTTAACCCCAATTGCCCTCCAAAAAGCAAAAAAAAAAAAAGACTTGTCCTTTGGGGCAGCTAGGTGGCACAGTGAATAGAGCACTGGCCCTGGAGTCAGGAGGACCTGAGTTCAAATCCGGCCTCAGATACTTAACACAAAAACTAGCCCCAAATGCCCTCCAAAAAAAAGCAAAAAAAAAAGTACAAAAAAAAACTTTGCAATAATCCAAGTAACAGGTGATGATGGCCTAAATTAAAGTGGTCATTATGTTAATTAAGAGAAGGAATGTGTTATGAGACACTGTAGTGGTAATATCAACAAGACTTGACAATTATAAATAGATATACAGAGTGGTGAGGGAGAGGGAAGAATAGAGATTAAATTATAGGCTATGAAACCTGTTTTGTACATATTGAGTTTAAAATGCCCATGGGACATCCAACTGGAAATGTCCAATAGATAACTAATGATTCAGGACTGAGATTCAAGAGAGATAGCTAGATAACATCCTCATTCTGAAGATTAGGAAACTGAGCTCCAGACAGATTGAGTGAACTGTCCAATGTCATTCAGGTAGTAAGCAAAACAGCCAAGATTTAAGAGCTCATCCTCTGACTCCAAATCCAGCACTCTATTTGTTACAACATATTAATTCTTTCTAGTGTATAGTAAGCTGAATTAAACTATTTGATTGACATATACTATAGACTGTCAGACAAATTAATAAATGGTTATCATATTATACCTTCATCCATAGCCTGTATGGCTATAGTAGATATTTAAATTAAAACTAAATATCAAATCTTTTAATGTCCACAGGGAAGAACAATGAACATATTCACTAAGAAGGGTCCTGTTTTAAATTCCTGTGAAAGCTCAAAACTTGGTTACGTTCAGCATATTAGGGGGCAGCAAAGATTTTCAAAGCAGGGGAGATCTTCAACTTACCTTATGCTTGTTAAGGGGAGGGAATATGATATTTCATTTGGCAAAATAGCTAGGATTATTAACCAAGAACAATCTACCTGGCAAAACTAAGCATAATCCTGCAGAGAGAATAGATATTTAATGAAATAGAGGGTTTTCAAGCATTCTTGATGAAAAGACCAGAACTGAATGGAAATGTTACTTTCAAATATAAGACTCAAGAGATGCATAAAAAAGTAAACATGAAAGAAAAAGCATAAGAGATTCAAAGAGGTTAAACTGTTTACATTCTTGTGTGGAAAGATGATACATATAACTCCTAAGAGTTTCAGCAATATTAAGGCAGTTACAGAGACAGAAGGCATGAAAGTAAGTCAATTGTTTGGGGATGATTTTTTTTAATGGATGAAAAAGAAAGAAGGATGCACTGGGAGAATGGGAAAGGGAGAAGAAGAATGGGGGGAAATCATTTCACACAAAAGAGGTACACAAGAGCTTTTACAATGGAGGTGGAAATTTTGGAGGGATGAACAATGCTTGATTCTCACTCTAATCTAAATTGGTTCAGATTGGGAACATGCGTAAAGAAACTTAATTGAATATAGAAATCTATCTTACTTAATAGGGGAGGGGATAGGAGAAAGGGGCACAATATAAAAGGTAAGGAAGAAAAAGGAAGGCAGTGGTCAGAAACAATACACACTTTAGGCAAAAGACAGAATAAATACAGAAAAGGAGAAACAGAAGAAAATAATATAGAGGGGAATGCACAGCTAATAATCATAATGGGGAATATGAATGACATTAATTCATCCATAAAATGGAAGTGGAGAGCAGAATTCATTAGAAACCAAATATTTTTTCTTACAAGAAACACATTTGAAATAGAGAGAAACACATTGAGTTAAAACAAGAAGTTGGAGCAAAATATATTGTGCTTCAGTTGAAGTAAAAAAAAAGTTTAAAAAAGGCAATCATGAACTCATACAAAGGAAAAGCAAAAATAGACCTGATTAGGGGTGGCCAAGTAGCACAGTGAGTAATTGCACCTGCCCCAGAGTCAGGATGACCTGGAATTGAATCTGGTCTCAGACACTTAGCATTTAGCACCCACCCAGAAACACCTGGCCGTGTAACCTTGAGCAAGTTACTTAACCCCAATTGCTTAGGGGCGGCCAGGTGGTTCAGTGAGTAAGATCACTGGTCCCAGAGTCGGGATGACCTGGGATCGAATCCGGGCTCAGATACTTAGCACCACACCCAGAAATAACTGGCCATGTAACCTTGAGCAAGTTACTTAACCCCAATTGCTTAAAAAAAAAATAGACCTGATTAAAAGAGATAAGCAGAGAAATTACATCTTGCTAAATTACACCATAGACAATGATATAATATCAACACTAAAATATATGCTCCAAAAGACATAACATACAAATTTTTAAAGGAAAACTTAGATGAGTTACATGAGAAAATAGACAGTAAAACAATACTAGTGGAGGACCTCAACATTCTCTTCTCAGAGCCAGATAAATCTAACCATTAAAAAAATAAGAAACAGGGGCGGCTAGGTGCTGCAGTGAATAGAGCACCAGCCCTGGAGTCAGAAAGACCTGAGTTCAAATCCAGCCTCAGACACTTAACACTTACTAGCCGTGTGACCTTGGGCAATATACTTAACCCCAATTGCCCTCCAAAAAGCAAAAAAAAATAAAATAAAAAAATAAGAAAGAAGTTAAGGAGATGAATAGAATTTTAGAAAAAGTTAGATATGATAGACTTTTAGAGAAAATTAAATAAGAACTGAAAGGAACATACATTTCTCTTACCTATATATGGTACCTTCATGAAAACTGACCAAACATTAGGGCATAAAACCTCACAACCAGAGGCAAAAAAGCAGAAATATTAAATCTATCCTTTTAATATCACAATGCAATAAAATTACATTCATAAAGAGCAAGGGAGGCATAGATTAAAATTAATTGGAAATTAAATTATCTAATCCTAAAGAATGGGTGGGTCAAAAGACAAATCATAGAAACAAAGTCTATAATGTTGATTGTAATATGATTTAATACTGGGTTCCCTAGCTCCTAATCCTGACTAGACTTAGTATGTATCCCTTGCATTTCTTAGGCAATTTTTATTTCCTAAAATGGATACTGCTAGCAAGCAGATTAAATGGATGTGGCTTAATATCAAACACTAAAACAACTATCTCACAGAAACATGAATTCTCACAGTTGGAAAGGACTTCGGGGGCCATTTAGTCTAACCTGTACATGAATAGCAAACCCCATAGCAACACCTCTTGAAGAACTCTAATGATATTGAATTCATTCCCTACTGAAGAAGTTAATTACACTTTTGGATACTTCTAGTCTTTAGGAATTTTTTTCTTTATATCAAGCAAAAATCTGCCTCTCTACAACTTTTAGTCATAAATAAGTCTTGCTCTTTGGGACTCTTTATTCATATAAAGATAATAACTCATATTTGTATAGCATTTTAAGTTTTGCAAAACCTTTATCCCCCCCACAACAATCCTGTAGAGTAGGTATTATATTACCCTACTAAGTATAATTCTTTGTACAAAGAAAATAACTTTCAAAATATAGACTTAAGAAATGCAGATATGCACTTTATTTCCTTCCACTACATACTTTAAAATCAAGTTAATCAATAGATAGATAGATAGATAGATAGATAGATAGATAGATAGATAGATAGATAGATAGATAGATGGATAGATGGATGGATGGATGGATGGATGGATGGATGGATGGATGGATGGAT
>NW_027187419.1:82132132-82151234 GCF_028583685.1 Petaurus breviceps papuanus | reverse complement strand
GATGGATGGATGGATGGATGGATGGATGGATGGATGGATGGATGGATGGATGGATGGATGGTTGGATAGACAGACAGACAGACAGACAGACAGACAGACAGACAGACAGACAGACAGACAGACAGACAGACAGATAGATAGATAGATAGATAGATAGATAGATAGATAGATAGATAGATAGATAGATAGATAGATTACTTTCACTGTGAAGATTATAGAGATTTATAAGTGAGTGATATTTTCTCATTGACTCTAGTTTCAGAAATGTGTTCCTAGGGAAAATATCTTGAGTTCCACCAAAATGCTTACTGGCCAGATCCTTACTATGGTTTCATCCACCAATAATGGGAAGATAAGGCAGCAAAAGATAGCAGAAAACAAATGGAGTCAGAAAGTAAGACCTGCATCTGATTCCCAAATTTGCTATCCTTGGAGTTTGATCAAATCATTTCATCTCTAGGAGTCTTAGTTTCTTTATCTATTGGCTTAAGGCCGGGGGTATGCTAGAGCCATCTTGAACTGGCTCAGATACCCAGTTATTAAATTTTCAATGTATTCATTTATATCTTGGAAATCTGCAAACGCTGCAAGTCAGGGCTTGAGTTATTAGTTGACTGATTATTGAGACTTCAGAAAGTGATGGAGAAAATGTTAATAATTCAGATTAACTTAAAAGTGTGTTATGTGTTAAATGTTAAACATTTACCACCATACCCCTCGACTAGACAATCTCTAAAGTCCTTTCCAGCACTAATATTTTATGACTTTATGCATCTTTATTTCTTCATCAAAAATGAGTCACTTGGTTATTCGCTGTGTTGTCACAAGAATCAAATGATATCTTACATATTAACTCATTTTGAAAAGCAAAAACACTATAGCTCTTTACAGATTTACTCAATTTTTAGTCCACACATACTCACTCATCTCCAACACTATATGCTTATTTTGGATGTATCTTCTATTTACTTATCTGCAAAAATCTTGTATCCTATCCACCAGGACATCAGGGCCTAACCAGTAGAGGCATTTCCCTCTGTCTTGCTGTTGTGTATACCCTAAACCCCATCTCGTCACTTTCTTCCTCCTATTCTTGTTACTAGAATAATATTGGAATCGACAATAACATGGCTATTGGGCAGAGTATAGCAATCCATTGCCATTTGGCTCTACTTACAAGCCTTGTGACTGCCTGGATTTAATTCCATCCTAATGTCACCACTCTCCTATATGTTTTTTTTGTCTTCCTATTAGATTACAAGCTCTTTAAGGACAGAGATTACCTCATTTTTTATTAGTACCCTTAGGGTCTATAAAAGTGTCTGGAACATAGTAAATATTAATTTATGCTTATTAATTGATGGGTGTCCTTGTTGTTCATTGAGTGGGCACACCTAAGCATCTACTCTGGAAGACTTTCCCAATACCACCTTCTGTTAGATGAATATAAGTTCTTAGGGATATCAGCTATGGTCAGAGTGATCATCACCTGCTCAGTTGCATGTAGCTGCTGGGCCCTATGCTAAGTGTTTTACAAATATCATATTTTATTGTTTCAATAATCCTTGGATATAGGTACTACCATTATCTTCATTTTACAGTTGAGGAAATTGAAGCAAACAGAGGTTAAGTGACTTACCCAGAGTCACACAGCAAATGAGTGTCTGGAGCCAGATCTGACCTCAGATTTTCCCAACTCTAGATCAATAACTCAATTCACTATGCCACCTGATTGCCTGAGCCCTGATCTGGACCCTAGATTTATAGGTAACTCCATTCTATTGCTGTTCTGGTGTATCAACAGTCCATTTAGGTGGTGCCTACAATGTTCAGATACTCTGGTAAGTGTTGGGGAAAAACAAATACAAAACATTAAAGTCCCTGCCATCAAAGAGCTTATATTCTACTAAACACTCCCTAATATGAGGTCACTTTTGGAGGAGGATTTCTTATTCAGGGGTCCAACTATGCCCAATGAATCACAGACCCACCCTATTTGGCAGCACAGAAAGAGCCAACTGGATTCAGACTCAGGAGGCCTTAATTCTTTGTGATCACATAGAAGCCTCTTTATTTCTCTTGGCCTATTTCCTCATCTACAAAACAAAGGACTAGATGACCTCTTGGTTCCTATCCAGATCAAACATTCTATTTCTGGAATGCATATGTTTGCATCATTGGGTGGAAAGCATATTTGTATATGCTAAGTGCATAAAGCGTTACATTTATGATTTGTGTAACTTTGAGCCAGAGGAACTGTCACAGGATATTAAGGCTATAAGAAAGCTCCAACAAAACATTTAGAGCCATCTTTGGATTTAGTGTCATTTCAAGAGCCATCATGGATTTCTGCTAAAAAATATGAATAAGAAAGGAACTAACTGATACCACTGCAATCTGGGTCTATGCATATGTGATGCATATTCTTTGATACAAATTAAATTTGCAGGCTATTTTGGAGCTAAGAAATCCATATTCTATTGAATCCCCCTCAACAAGTATTTAAAAACCCACCTACAATGTGCTAGGCAACGTCCTAGACATTGGAAAGACAGGCAAAAATGAAAAGTAGTTGTAGTCCCTATTTCTGTTACACCATATTTGTTAGTCCTGATCTCCTGCCCATTTTTTCCAAAGTTAACTCTCATTGACAAATATTGCTGTAGCCAAATCTCTACTTGGATGAAGAAGTAATAGCCCTATATCACCACAATTCCTTTTGATAAGACAAATCAATTATGCTTGTTTTTGCTGTCATTTAATTTGCATTGTCTAGGTTGACTTATGGCACAAGCAGTTGAAAACATAATTTTTTGAAAGATAAATAGAGTAGCACAGGAATCTCCCCCATCTGTAATATGCCTGAAAAGCAAAGGTGAAAATGGACCCTTATGCTCAACTAAGTTGAACATCTTTGGGACAAAATGTTTCACTACAACCTTGGAAATTAGGACAAGTCATTTCCAAGAATAATTGTACACGAAATGGAAAATAAATTAACACTACCACCAATGACATTGGAAAATAATTGAGCTAAAATTGAATTATGATATGACTTTCTATTCTCCCACATATTTTCGTGATTTTTAAGTCACCTAATTCCAACATGATTTTTAAATAAATGTTGTCATCATAGATTAATTCATCAATCAACAAGCATTTTACATATATAGTTTTCTTTATGGTGTTGTATCCTCTTCAGAAATCAGAGCTGTGGTCAGTGCCATGATTAGCACTATTTGACATCATCCTACTATTCAAATGACTAATTTCTGGGATGATATGATAATAGCCAGGCGGGATCAGTATGATATTATGATGTCATTACTCCACTATACTACAGAATCATAGAACTTTAGGATCATAAACATGAAAGGGATCCAAGAGGTCATTTGTTCTAACTGCCTCATTTTACATATGGGTAAACTGAGACTCAAAGAGGGTAACTTTCCCAAGGTCATGTAGCTGAGTGTCTGAGAAAGGATTCAAACTCAGGTCTTCCCAACACCAAGTCCAGAGTGCCATCCACTATACGGCCCATTGAGCAACTTCTTTAGTTTGTTAGTTTAGTATGACCTCTTTATATTGTAGACAAGGAAAATAAAGCCCAGAGAAATAAGGTCCCATAGTACAATCATAAATTTCCTGATTCCATGTGCAGTACTCTTTCCAACACACAATGCTGCTCTCCTAGAATTCAGCATGAACATCTGGCTGAGAAGATCCCTTCTGTAATGCCACTTTGCAGGCATAAGCTAGTAATCAAGGGCAATACATTGTCTGCCAATCTTTCAAATCCCAAGCTTCAAAGACCTAAGAAATTGACATGCATATTTAACTTGCTTTAAAATATGAACACTGTAAATTTAGCATATAATAGTTACTAGTATGAGGATTAATACACAATATAGGAAGAATATATGAAGACATGGATCTTTTATGACATTTCTTCTCATGAGTGAGGAGGGATTTGATGATTTATACTATTAGACCTCTTCTCACAAATGAAGATAAATGTCTTTCTGGGCTTAAACTCCTGTATTACATACAATAAAAGTTTTCTTTGTCTGTCTTCCTAGGGTATTTTCTTCTATTTATTTTGTCATAATATTCAAATGTCCTTTGCTTTATTATTACTCTTTCTCTTTAAAACAAGTGAAATATAGTATACTGGGAAGAAAATGTCCAATTTGATTGAGATCAGTGCTATATGCAGGAATACTGTGTTAACAAGGCCCCAGAAATAGTTTAGGGGCATAAAAAGATGTCCACAATAGAGTGTAAGCCCATTGAAAATGTTTTACATTTGTAAGACAGTTGTAAATTATTGAATGTTGTGCCATCTGTGAGTATTCATGATACTGACTGACAACTTAGCCAGCCAGCAAAAGAAAAGAAAGGAATACTGGAGGTTTCAGGGTTTGTGTCAAATGCTGAGAAGATGACTATTCAGAAGGCAGATAACCAGAGATGAAAGTATTTGATAGAACTGCAATATTCCTGGGATTCAACTTGACATGCTTAGATCCAGAGTGCAGAACTCGCACTAATGAATGGAAATTGAGGGGACAATGTAGCATAGTAGATAGAGGACTGATTTTAGAGTCAGAAAGAACTGGATAAAATTCTTCACTGTGACCATGCAAGGCACTTAAAAAACTTGAATGTTTCCTCACCCTTAAAATAGGAGTAATAGCAATAGCATCTACCTCACAGGGTTGTCAATATGAATCAAACAAAATATGTAAAGAGTTTTGTCCTTTGAGAAAAGGATAGTACAGACATTAGCCTATTATTAAGTTGAAGGGAGGAAGAGTTCAAACCGATATAAGAAAGAACATTCTAACAGTTAAAACTGTCCTAAAATAGAACTTTTCAAGAGTTAGAGTGTTCTCTATCATTAGAAGACTTTACAGGATTGTAGATTTATAAATTTAGAACTGGAAGAAATCTTAGGGGTCATATAGTATAAGCCCCTCATTTTACAGAAGGGGAAACTGAGGACCAATTAATGAAATGCCTTGCCAAAAGTCATACTCTTTGTCAGTGGCACACTCAAGATTTGAATAAGCTTCCCAGATTCTAAATTCAGATTCCTTTGCACAAGTACAATCACTTGTCAGGAATAGATGAAGAGGCAAGTCATAATTAAGGTAGGAATTAGACTAGATGAAAGAGGTGCTATGACAGAATAAAGAATACTAGAATTGGAGTTTGAAGATCCAGTTTCAAATGCTAGATCTATTACGATGTCTGATCAAGAGTTCAGAGGGAATACTATTGTGTTACAAGAAACAATGAGTAGGATGCTTTCAGAAAAAAAAACCTTAGAAAGACTTACATGAACTGATGCAAAGTGAATAGTGTGATACTGTATGATGATCAACTGTGAATGACTTAGCTATTTTCAGCAATACAGTGATCTAAGACAATTCCAAAGAACTCATGATGAAAAATACTATTCATCTCCAGAGAAAAAAACTGATGGAGTCAATGCAAATTGAGGCAAATTTTTTTAAACTTTCCTTATTTTTCTTTTTTGGGGATGTCTATGTTTTCTTTTGCAATATGACTAATATGGAAACATGTTTTACATGATTATACATGTATAACCTGTATCAAATTGCTTACCTTCTCAATGAGAGGAGAGGGAGAAGAGAATTTGGAAATCAAAATTTAAAAAAACTGTTAGATATTATTTAAGTGTAATAGGAAAAATAAAACTCTTTTAAAAGATAATTAGGGGGAAACGAGTTTGGAGGGCATGAGAACAAAGTGAACCTATCTCTTCCTAGGCTAGTGAAAAGTCTTTCAAATCTCATCCTGTTCTTTGGACCACTGATGTGAAACTCATCACTGGATTGGTATCCAAAATGTGTCCAACTAGGTAAAACCTGGCATAATCTTTGAGAACATAGGATTACCATCATGCCACAACAAGGTGCTAGACTAGAACTTTGGTTAAGTTATTATTAATAATTTAAGAATTACCAAAATGTCATAAAACATAGGCAAAATGAAGGACGAAACATAATCTAATGATTGGAACTTTAAAGAGAGACACTGTTTTTCCCCCTCCCTTCTCCCAGTAGTGAGGCTTAGGTATTGGAAGTAGATGGCTATAAAGGAAGTGTTCTCTGCTATTGGAGGATAGTAGAAAGACCCATATAAAGACTCAGGTTTAGATCTTGTCATGGCCCTGGAATTCACTCTCAACTAGAGAGTTCAAATAGTATCCTCGGGTATTGGGATGTCCTCTGAATTAAGAATAATTTGAATTCTGGTCTTAGTTTGGCCTGTCACTATTTCATGACTTTGAGAAAAATTGTTTTAAGTTTTCTAAGCCAATAACATAATAAAAGAATTATAAACTTGGAAAAGATCTTATTTGCCCTCTATTCCAAATCCATCATTTTACGACTTTAGTAACTGAGGTACAGAAAGAATAAATGATTTACCTAAAGTTGCAGCTAGTGTCTTGAGATCTGATTTCAGAACCCACGTCTACCATTAAGTCACTTTCTGACCTTGAGCAAATCATTTAAATTCTTTTGACTTTGTTTTCTTACCTGTAAAATTAGAGGATCAAACTAAATTATCTTTGAAAGCCATCCAAAAAGATTATAGATATAGACTTTAATGGTCCCAGCAGTTCAAATTCCCTCATTTTACAGATGGGAAAACTGGGACCCATAAGGAGATTTAATGACTTGTTCTAGGTCACACAAGTACTACAAATGGCAGAGGTGGGATTTGAATCTGGGTCCTCTGATTCTAAATGCAATGTTTTTTTTTTCACAAAACAAAAACAAAAAAACAAATATGACTAAAACCCAGGTATCCATACTTTGTCTTTCTCTTACACTAAACTGTCTGTTTCCTCATCAGTAAAACACAAACAAAAATCTTTGTCTAGTTTATCTCATAGGGCTATTGTGTGAATGAAATTAAATAGCACAGACAAAAGTATTTCAAAAACTAAAACACTACATGGAACTAAAATCTTATGAGAAATACTATTTTGTTTCTCAAATGACTTGTTTCTCTTTAATGTCTTCTCAGTTCCTACTATCTTCTTCCTTGAAGGCCTGCTAAATGGGCTTCCTATGCTTTTGATGCTGATTTGGCTTCCATTCTCAGCATTCCTGTCACTTTCACCAATGCCTTGCTAACATCACCCTTTTGTCTCTTGCTCAGCTCTGTAGGAAAACAAACCTCTCCGTGGCTATGGAAGCAACTTCAGTTTTTAAGAGGAATTTTCTGCCTTTCTTCTTTGTATAGGATTAGTTTAGTCATCTGGACTCCCACGATAAGTCTTTCCTTGATCTTGTCCGAACTCAGGGATGGGGAACATGGTATCTCTAGGCCACATGTGGTCTCTAGGTCCTTGGGTGGCCTTTAGACTGAGTCCAAGTTTTACAGAACAAATCTTTTTATTAAGGGAATTTGTTCTGTGAAGTTCAGATTCAGTCAAAAGGCTGCACTTGAGGACCTAGAGCTTTACATATGGCCTTGAGGTCACAGGTTCCCCACCTTTGTAAATACAGCCAAATAAGTTCAAAATGCAATTTAAGGCTTCAATTTAAATCTATCTTGTTCAGAATTTCATGTTTCCATTCAAGGATTCATTGCTGATTGTTTTCATAGTGAGAGAAAATGAGGAAATAGATATTTCACAGCCTAAAACAAACTTCATTTTTTTTCCAAAAGCTTGTTACAAATTTTATAAAACAGGCAGTTATAACTATAGCCATCAAAATAGGGAATCAGAGGAAATCAAAGTCAGACTGATATTGAAGAGATATATAGAAGATATTCAGAAAAATAAGTGAGCACATTCTCAAATATAGAGAATATTGGATAGAGTTGGTACAATTTACAATATAATGGTCGTAAGGCATGTAGGGTACATGTGTGGCCAAGGAAACTTATACCTCAGGTACTATAGGACCTTAATAATCTTTTTCCTGTCATTGTGTGCTTCCCTCAGGTAGAGCATCTGTATGAGATGGGATGCTTATCTAAATCCCTGAGTCTTTTCCTCTTTGTATCTCAACTATAGACTTCCACAGCTAGTTTTCTCTTTAATCCATAGTGGTCACTCTTCTCTGTTGCTAAAGGCCATAGTCTTTGAAGTTGTTTTTTTTTTTTTGCTCCTAACTATATATTTGTGTCTTTGCTCTGTGATGGATGTAACATTTTCTAGTAGGACAGTAGACCTGCTGTAAGATGCTGTGACTGATGGAAAGGGGAGAGAAAAGAAAATGCCTCCCCATCACCCTCTGTTAGAATAATAAAGCTAACTCTGATCAATACAATGATTCATGACAATTCCAAAGGCTCATGATGAAAAATGCTATCTTCCTCCAGAGAGAAAACTGATGAACTCTGAATGCAAATTGAGGCATTTTTTTTCATTTTCCCCCACTATCTTTACTTTTCTTTTGTTTTTGCAACATGGCTAATATGGATGCATGTTTTGCATGACTTTATATATATTATAGGTATGTTGTTTGCCTTCTCAATAGATGAGAAAAGGGCTAAAGGGGGGAGAGGATTTTGGAAATTGATTTTTTTTAAATGTGTAAAAAAGAAAATGTAACAAAAAAAATAATAAATTTTCAAGGAAAAAAAGAAAAAAAAAAGAATAGCAATGATACTCCCTTTCTTGACTGTTTCTTCACTGCTTTCAGAGTTGAGAGACTTAGCAATATGCTCATTCCTGTCCTCATGAAAGTTAATCTAATTTTTCCTTAGATGATATTAAAACATCCTTAAGACTTGGTTAGCTCAGGCAATTGCGGGATTAGACTGTGGAGCTTATTTCCTGTGCCTGAGAAGCAAACACACCTGAGAAGAAAACAGCCATGAAGAGTTCCAGTCTCCCTCTCCAATGCCTCAGTGATGGATCGTGATAGGCAACTAGACTGTGGAATTATGCTCAGATGAATCAACCTGAGGGGTCCTCAGTGCCTATCCTTGTTAAATATCCTCCTGCTCTGACTAGGTAAATCTTTTTGTGTTAACTTATGAATAACTTACAAATGTCTCATTATTTTGTTCCCAATATAAAACCTAAAGTACTAGGGCACTAACATGAGTTAAGCCCAGCCTAGAAAAGCCTTATAAGAATATGGACTGTCTTTTGCCAGCCAATGGCCATCTGCCATTTTTAAAATCAGGGCCCAGGCCCTCTTAGGAAAAGAAGAATTTCTTTACACTTCAAGGCATAGGAGGACATTTTAAAACTTTGCATTTTTAACATTAATATCTTTTACTTCTGTTATCTACCCCCCTTTTTTTAGAATTACATCAATTTATGCTGGTGGAAGGAAGGAATAAACTCCCTCTAACCCACTACTACATATATTATATTTTTGTACTCATCCAAATGAGGGGCAGAAATATCTGAAAGGGCAAATTTGAAATTCCAAATTCTGAAGCAACATTTATCACGGGCTTAGGACAGTTTACTTGTAGTTTACAAAAACACAATAATACATAAAATGGCTTTTTTCCTTTCTCTAAGGGGAATGCTGTGTTGATATCAAGAAAAAGTAGTATTTTTGAGGCAGCTCAAACAAGTTGCTTTTTTTTTTTACAAAGGTCTCCAGCAAGTTTAATTTCAATGACCCCTTTTTAAAAAAGGCTACAGTGCTTAAGATGTCACAATGGCTCCCTATTGCCTCTAGGATAAAATACAATTCTTCTTTATTTGACATTTAATGCCCTTTGCATCAGATCTAGACTACCTTTCTATTTTTACTTCCTTTTACATCCCATCATACACTCTACTTCCCAGCTAAAAGTACCACCTTATTTAATGTTCCCCAAGCATGAAGATATGTCATCCACCTTGATGTCTTTTCACAGGCTATCTATTCCCCACATATGGAATGCTCTCCCTACTCAACTCTTTCTCTTGATATCTGTAGCTGCCTTCAGGGATCATTTAAAGTGCAATTTCCTATACAAGGATTTTCCTGGATTTTAACACTCCCTGAAATTATGTAATATATATATTTAGTTTGCGTATGAATTAAATTTACTTGTTTGTGTACATGTCCAATCCCCCAAGTAGAATATAAGCTTCCTGAAGGTAAAGGCAATTTTGTTTCTGTTCTTGTGTCCCTGGAACGAAGTGCCTTGTACCTAGTAGACACTTAATGATGCTTGTAGAGTTTAAGATAGGAGAATATGGTAGAATTATACCAAAATTTTCTACCTGGAATTATTAGAAATTAAAGCACTAAATAAATGAGAATCAAAAATATCTCAAGGGATCATAAAGAGGAAAAAACTGCTAGAAATTAGGCCATGCCCCTAGACTAGAGTAGAAGCAGGTTTCAAAATAAACCACACAATATGCAATTCTGAAAACTCTCCCAAAGAAACCATTCTTATAGAATATTTTAGTACCTTGACTTACTGTTTGATGATCTACATGTCTGGAAGTCCTTTCTTATAGCTAACCTATGTTCCTAATGCTGCTGTTGAAGCCTTTTCTGTGATCCTCGGTGGACAGCTAGAACAGCTGGTCAATATCATGCTTATAATAGCCACTGATATTCTTGAAATTACATTACTCTTGGGTTTGCATTTTTCCATGCTAAATAATTCCTACTCCTTTAACCTTTCCTCCAAGGTCCTATTTTTCAAACATTTCATCATTCTTGTTGATTGCCCTGGAATCACTCCAAACCTTCTATCCTTTTAAATATATGGTTCTCTCAAATCAGCACAGTGCTTTATTAAAGGCCTTCCCACTGCCAAGTAGCTGGCAATATAAAAACAAGGACTAGATGATTATACAATTAAATAGGTTCAGAACTGGCTGACTTAGTGGACCTAAAGTGTGTTGACTGATGGATCAATGGAAGTCTGAAGGAATATCTCTAGTGGAGTGGTGCTGACATCTATCTTTGGTCTTCTTGCAAATTTTTGTCACTTATTTGGATGAAGCCATATATGGCATGCTGATAAAATTTGAAATGGCACCATCATGAGAGAGATAGGTGACATATGATTTCAAAAGGATCAGAAAGATGGACCGAATCTATCAATATGAAATTTAACAACAGCAATAATAATATCTAGCATTTATATAGTGCTTTAAGGTTTGGAAAGTACTTTACAAATCATTCCAACAACAATATTGATATATAAGTGCTATCCTTACCCTCCTTTTTACATATAAATACACAGGGTGAGAGAAGTGACTTTCTCAGGGTCACACAGCTGTTAAATATCTTAGGCAGGATTCAAATTTAGATCTTCTTGAATCCAAGTCCAACACTCTATCCACTATACTACTTAGTTGTGACATGTTTATAGAAATAAATGTAAGCAGGCATGTGGTCACATGAGGGAAGAAAAGGGAATAAGCCTTTATATCACACTGTGTTAAGCACTTTCCAAATATTTCAATTAATCCCCACAATAACTCTATGAAATAGATATGTTTATTACCCCATTTTGCATTTGAGGAAACTGAGGAAAACAGAGGTTAAGTGAGTTTCCCTATAACATAGCCAGTAAATGTCTGAGGTCAAATTTAACTCAGGTCATCCTGATTCCAGGCCCTATCCACTATACCACCCACTAATAAGTTGGAGGAATAGATATTTCTTCTGGTCATCTTGGCCTCTCAAAGCACCCCAAAATAGAAATTATACTCCAAATATAAAGCAACGTCAGCTTTCTCCATATTCTAAGATGTCCTGAAGTTGAAAGGTTAAAAAAAAAGAACCATGAACTGATACCTACCCTGAGTTCACAGAACACCCATCATCCTCCACACTATAAGCAGTGAAGCTTCACTAGTCAATGGAATTGACTATGGGGCTAGGTGGCACAGTGAGTAGAGCACTGACCCTGGAGTCAGGAGAACCTGAGTTCAAATCCAGCCTCAAACACTTAACACTTACTAGCCATGTGACCCTAGGCAAGTCATTTAACCCCAATTTCCCTGCCCTCCCCCCTCCAAAAAAAGCAAAAAAAAAAAGTTAAAAAAACCCTCAAGCTCACACCCCTGCCCTGCCCCCCGTTCCAGTGTCATGCATATCTGGGCTGCAGGCTTTGGAACTTTGCTGGCTCCTCAGGGGCCAGCACTGTAGCATCATTCTGTGCTGCAGGTGAGTGAAGTACCAGAAGAAAAAGGGTAAGACATGTCTGGGGTTAAAATAGAATTTAACACCCCACCTCAACCTCCCCTCCTCCCAGAGCTTTAGACACCTAACCTCCAAATGGCAGGACTCAATCCCAGATATAGCAGCAAGGTTCTGAATTACCCCACCAGAGAACTGAACAATAAGGAACAAGATACCACATCATGGAGGAGGGGGAGACAGGGGTTGCAGTGCAGGGGTGTGCAGCACTCAACTAAGCTTGAAAGAGCTTCCAGTTGGGGACAATTCTGTAACACCCCTCCACATAGACCCCCTGCAGTCACTTGGGGCAGAGGTCTAGGCTGGTCAACTTGAATTGCAGGGGGAAAGAGAGATGCTTTAAGCAGCCCTGAAGGAAAACACCATCAGAAGAAAAGGAATCAGAAAGTGAGCAACAGAGGAAAATGAGGATGAAAAAGATTGAAATTATCAAAGATAAAAAAAGACCTTGAACATAGGTAGATAAATCAATGGGGAAAACATTGACAGAAGAATAAAATATGGCTCCCAAATCTATTAAATGAGATCAATCATCTATGAAAAAATGCTTCAAAACCAAGGAAAATAATCCAACATTAATGAAACAAAGGAACCTGTGTAATTTGAGAACACAGAGTCACAACACACTGTTTCTGAGTAGTTTAAAAGAGAAATGACAATGACAAAAGCAAAATTTATGGCCTACAAAGCAAAAATAACTGGCAGAACAGAAAAAAAAAACTTGAATCTGCAATGGCAAGTCTTTATCAGAGAAACAAAAGAAAGAACCACTGATTAGTAATGCAAATACACAGAAGTAAGGAACTATCTAGTAGAAGAGAAGCAGAAAGCAGTAACATTAAAAGAAAATATGTTCTCTATACAAAATATATATATATATATATATATTAATCTTGAAGACAGGATCCAGAGAGACAATCTGAGGATTATAGGTGTCCCAGAAGGATACAAGAAGTCAAAATCCCAGAACACAATAATACAAGAAATGAGGCAACTGCCTAGAAATAATAAACACAGAAAATAAAATACTAACACAAAGAATCCATAGATTGCCTCCAGGAAAAAACTGAAGACTGAAAATTCCAAGAAACATAGGGATAAATTTTAACAATTTAAATCAGAAATGACAAATGTTGAAAGGGTTGTGGGAAAATGGGGACATTAATAGATTGTTGGTGAAGTTGTAAACTAGTCTAATAATTATGGAAAACAATTTCAAACAATACCGAAAGGGCTAGAAAACTCTGCATACCCTTTGACACAGCAATACCACTATTAGGCCTATATCCCAAACAGATGAAAGAAAATGGAAAAGGACCTATATGTACAATTTTTTTTTGAGGTGGCAAAGAATTAGAAATTGAAGAGATATCCATCAATTGGAGGATGGCTGAAGAAGTTGTGGTATATAATTGTGATGGACTACTACTGTGTGATAAGAAATGACTTTGGGATCACCAGCAGCTGTGGCGGTTTCCAGAATTATCGACCCATAAATGAAATGACACAAGCAGAATAATTTCAAAAAAACCTGTGGAGACCTATATGAATTGATACAAAATGAAGGGAACAGAAGCAGGAAAATATAGTACACAAAACAACAATATTATAAGGATAATCAATTGTGAAAGACTTACCTGCTCCAATCAAGATAATAATCCAGGACAATTCCAAAGGACCCATGATGGAAAATGCTTTTTATCTCCAGAGAGAAAACTGATGAACACTAAATACAGATTGAAGTATATATTTTTTTTCATCAGGTTTTTTTTTGTCTGTTTCCTTTTACAACCTGGCCAATACAGAATATGTTTTGCATGATTTCACATGTATAATTGTTATCAAATTGCTTGCCTTCTCAAGGAAGGGAAAGGGGCAGAGGGAAGGAGAGACTTTGGAAATTTAATTTTTTTTAATGAATGTTAAAAGTTTTTCATGTAAATGGGAAACATTTAATGAAATAAATAAAACATATTAGAAAGAAAGCAAAAATAGATGCAATTTAATTCAAGAAATCATATAAATGGCCAGGTTAAAGACTATCAAATACAAAGAAAAGGAAATTAAATAATCCAAGACTATTATGCATCACCCCAAAAAGCACAAGAAGGAATTAAATTAAATAATGTGTCCTGAAGAGCAATGTAGTTTAGGTTACAACCCAGAATGATTTACATTGCAAATCTGAGCTTAGCTTAACCATAAATAAAAAAGATGGACATTCAATAATAAAGAGGTATTTGCAACAATTATACAAAGAAAATCAGAACTGATGAGATTATTTTCTTCTCAAATACTCCAGACAACAGAAATGCAGGACTGACAAATAAATACACTTGCCAAGGAAAACAACAACAGAGAGATGATAGAGACCAGTAAGAGCCTTCTTTCTAATTGTATACAAGGAGAGAAGGGTAAAAGTGGAAGTTCAGTGGAGAAGTAAGACTTGACATTACAGATAGAACTTTAGGACACACTACTTATATCTGAGTCAGTGTTTTTATTATTTGTTTGTTTTTTTGTTGTTTGCTATGTTATTTTTTCTGGGACTACATTCTAATATGGGAGGGCACATGAATGGGGGAGTAGAAGAAAATGATAGAGGAGAGTATATTTTATGTTAGATTCAAATCAAAGGTTATCAGTGAGAGGGAGGTGACCCCTCTGGTCTCTTCAAAAGAGAACAAGCTATAGGCTGATGGGTAAGAAGTAAGGGGAAAGATTTGAAAAGGAGGGGTAAATAAAGAGGGAATCTTTGTTTTGGTTCTGGGAAGGTGTTGTACTGATAAACGTCCCTGTGAAGAGAAGGAACTTCATATTAGGTTTTATGTGGGACATCTAATGCTTGAAAAGACTTATCTTGCCTCAGCAGAGGCAGAAAGTGTTGGAAGTCTTGGTAGCAAATATTCAAAAGAAACATGAGGTGCACAAATTTAGAGGCATCTCCATCAGACACACACACACACACACACACACACACACACACACACTGTACATTGACTCCAACATATATGATGCCATTTTGGTCCTTTTCAGTTGTAAAGGACAACAGTGAATCATATAGAAAGAGAATATGGGAGTGAGTCAATTATGTTGAGACAACATGCCAAGATCTGTGGGATGCAGCCAAAGCAGTTTGTTCAGTCATTTTTCAGTTGAAAGAAGGGGTTGGGAGGGTGGACCAAGATGGTGCTGTAGAAGCAGGAAAACTCCCTGTACTACCCTCATAACCACCTAAAATACCTACAAAATATGACTCTAAACAAATTTTATGACTACAGAACCCACAACGTGACAGAGAAAAACAAATCTCCCACTGAAGGCAGCCCAGCAGACTGGCAGGAAGGATCCATCACAGCATGCTGAGAGCAGAGCCCAATCCCACATGAGCCCACTGTTTTAGCTGAAGGGTGCCCCAACCAGATCTGGCAGAAGGCACTTTGGGAGAGTGGATCACCAGCAGCTGTGGAGTTTTCCAGAATTATCAACCCATAAATGCCAAAGGCAAAGTAAGAGGTCAGTGTGAACTTTGTGGGAACAGGGGGTCAGGGAATGTGGTCTGGCCTTTGCTCCCAGAGGGAGAGGCAGCTGAGGCATGACTGTCACATGACTACTTTAGAGCTCCTGGCCTGCAGTTTGGAGGGGGACCAAGCAACCATTCTCAAGGGTAATAGCTCTTGCTCTAACCTACTTAGATCTGGATCGCTCTCTTAGGTGGAGGTCCTGGGATGTGCAACCAGGTGCCAGAGCTGGTGATTCACAGAGAGGGCACCCAACTAATAGCTCTGGCAGCTGCAAAAACCACAGCGATTTGGGCAAAACTCTCCTCTCTGGAAGCAGAGTTCTACTGTGGCATAAAGCTCAAAGGTCAGGTAGTTGAGTGGCAACATGAGCAGGCAAAGGAAGCAAAGCAAGCACAGCAACTGTGATAGTGATGGAATATAAAGATCCCCCTGTATTGGCTTGGTTTTCAAATTGATTGTGTTAAAACCCAGAGCTTGTTAATCCCACCTGTGGGATGGACTTGTTGATGTGAAAAGAGGGTCCTGAACTGGGAGGAGCTGGTGACTTAGATTTGGAGAGACAAGAGAGAGGCAGAAGAACTTTTTGGAAGGTGCACTCTCGTGGAGGCAGAGAGAGACTGAGAGGATTGCTGAGGGCCACTTTGAATCGCCCTGGACTTTTGAGACCTGCCCCCGGAGCTGCCAAGGACTGAGGAGACATGGCTGTTTTGCTCGTACTTTGTCTGTCTGTTTTGATGTTGTTTTGCCAGATTTTTCCACTGGTGAAAGACAGTCCTGTTGAAGAAGTCCTGGAACCTGGCTGTTGGCTAAGAGCTCCTGAGACTGTCCTGCAGACAGAGAGTGAATACTGTCCACTGGTGAAGGACAGTGCTGTTGTTGCAGGGGTCTGGGAACCTTTCTGTTGGTTCAGAAGCCCTGAAGAAGGATTTTCTTGTTGTATGTTTACAGAAATCCTGGAAGAGGGTTTTGCTAATGTTTTCAGGGGTTCTAGGACTGTTCTGCAGACAGAGGATGAATTAATGAAAAGACTGGCAATGTATCTTGTGGCCTTGCTAAGCCTTGTCTCCCCAGGAACTAAGATTGCTGAGAACTTGCCTCCTGTCAAGATGAAGAAAAGACCTCCATTTGGGTATTAAGTGCTGTGCTTAAACTTGATGTAACTCTGGGGTAGATTCAATTGTGATCCAGGGGTGGGGAACTTTTGACCTTTTTGTGTTCTATGGTTGAACAAATGAATGTACTTTACTTAGATTGGGAACTAATCTCCATTTGAGAAGGGGCTTTGTGGTGGACTAAATGAAGGTACAGCCTAGGGGTGGAGTAGTATTTAGAACAGGGACTTTGTAATCTAGATTGAATGAATGGAAGGTCCTGGGGTGGGGTAGTACTTGGAGATTATTTAATCACACTTAGTAAAAGCTGTATTTTGAATGATGTCATGTTTTGACCTTCTCTGTTCTTAATTTGTCACTGAAAAAAATGGAGAGCACCTATGCTGGTATTTTGAACCTTGGGAAGTTGCCTTTCCTTGGCATTACATTACATTACAGCAACCCAACTCTAGATTCCTTTTTTGGGGGACAAAAATGATCAAAGCATGGAACAGGAGAAAAACAACAAAGAAAGAATTCCTATATCAAAAGCTTCCAAGAAAAATATGAACTGGTTACAGGCCATGGAAGAGCCTAAGAAGGATTTTGAAAACCAAATGAGAGAAGTGGAAGAAAAACTGGAAAGATAAATGAGAATGATGCAACAAAATCATGAAAAGAGAGTCCACAACCTGACTGAAGAAAACAGCACCTAAAAAATAGACTAACTCAAATGGCAAAAGAGGCTCAAAAAGCCAATGAGGAGAAGAATGCCTTAAAAAGCTGAACTTGCCCAATGGGAAAAGAATTTTAAAATCTCACTGAAGAGAATAATTACTTCAGAATTAGATTGGAGCAAATGGAAGCTAGTGACTTTATGAGAAATCAAGATACTATTGAACAGATCCAAGCAAATGAAAAAATAGGAGGCAATGTGAAATATCTCATTGGAAAAATAACTGACCTAGAAAATAGATCCAGGAGAAATAATTTAAAAATTATTGGACTACCTGAAAACCATGATCATAAAAAGAATGTAGAAATCAACCTCCAGGAAATTCTCAAAGAAAACTGCCCTAATGTTTTAGAACCAGAGGGCAAAATAGAGGTTGAAAGAATCTACCAATCACCTCCTGAAAAAGATCCCCAAAAGAAAACTCCTAGGAATATTATAACCAGGTTCTGGAGTTCCCAGATCAAGGAGAAAATATTACAAGCAGCCAGGGTGAAACAATTTGAATATTGTGGAAATACAATCAGGATAACACAGGATCTGGAGCTCCTACACTGAGGGATCAAAGGGCTTGGAATATGATATTCCAGACGTCAAAGGAGCTGGGGTTAAAACCAAGAGTCACATACCCAGCAAAACTGAATATAATGTTTCAGGGAAAAATATAATCATTCAATGAAATAGAGGACTTTCAAGCATTCTTGATGAAAAAACCAGAGTTGAATAGAAAATTTGACATTCAGTTACAAGAAGCAAGAGAAGCATGAGAAGGTAAACAGGGAAAAGAAAGCATAAGTAACTTATCAAAGTTGAACTATTTACATTCCTACATGAAAAAATGATAATTGTAACTTATGAAACTTTTCTCAGTATGAGAATAGTTGAAAGGAACATAAATGTGTGTATATGTGTGTGTGTGTATGTCTATATAGGAGGGTATTTGGACAGATGAATACATTTGCCAATGTATGTATATGTGTGTATAGGTGTACATAGATGGAGGGCACAGGACCAATTTAATAGGAAGGGATGATACTTAAAAGGTGAAATTGAGAGGTGAGAGAGGCATATAATGAGAGGAGATGGGGAGAGACAGGATGAGGTAAATTATCTCTTATAGAAAAGGTAAGGGAAAACTGTTACAATGGAGAGGAAGAACAGGAAGGCAAAAGGGAATGAGTCAAAATTACTCTCATTTAATTTGGCTTAGGGAGGGAATGACATACACACTAAATAGGAGAGTAGGGAAAAGGAGATAAGAGAGGGATGATGGAGGGGAGGGCAGGTTGGGGGGGAGGGAAGTTAGAAGCACCCACTTTTGAAAAGGGACAGGGTCAAAAGTAGAGAATAGAACAAGTGAGGGGCAGGATAGGATGGAGGGAAATATAATCAGTCTTTCACAATATATTCATATGGAAATATTTTGCATAGCTACATGTGTACAACCTATATCGAACTGCCTATCTTCCCAGTAAGGATGGATGATGAGGGAGGAAGGAAAAGAATCTGGAACTCAAAGTTTTAAAATCAAACGTTTAAAATATATATATATATATATATATATATATATATATATATATATATATA
>NW_027187419.1:82110732-82132122 GCF_028583685.1 Petaurus breviceps papuanus | reverse complement strand
ATATATATATATATATATATATATATATATATATATATATATATATATATATTTTATTATTATTTGTTTTTAAATGCTACTGGTAAATAAGATATACAGGCACTGGGGTATAGACATCCATCTTGCCCTACTGGAAAGTTGGAGGGGGAATGGGGAAAGATATAGGAAAGAACAGATTGGGGGAGGGGATATACCATGGAATCACTGTTTTGGGGTGGTGGGTAGGGGAAAGACAGGGAGAAAATTTGTAACTGAAAATCTTGTGGAAATGAATCATGTAAACTAAAATTAAACATAAAATTTAATTTAAAATAAAGAATGGGTTGGTTATGGAACTACAAAAATATACCAGAAAAAAATAAATTTAAAATTCCCAATTAAACAACAAAATAGAAATTTTGAAAATCAAAGTAGAGTAATAAAATTTTAAATAAAAAAAATTTGAAATAAAACTTTTGTTGTTGTTCACTTTATTTCAATTATGTTCCCATTTATAACCCCATATGAAGTTTTCTTAGAGAACTTATTGGAATGGCTTGCCATTTCATTCTCCTGCTCATTTTATAGTTGAGGAAATTTCAGCAAACAGTATTAAGTGACATGGGCAGGGTCACATAACTAGTATGTGTCTGTGTCCAGCTTTGAACTCAGGAAGATGACTCTAAGGCCAGTACTCTTTACAGTGAGCCACCTACCTAACCCATAAAATTAAATTAAGAGCTGTTGTTATGAAAAAAAAAAACAGATAAACTATTTGTTAATTTTAATTTTAAAAAAAGAATCAAAAACGAAAAGAGTGAATCACCTACAAAGACAAAATTAAAACAATTACCATCTTTAGCAAAACTGAAGGATGTAAAATAAAGCCACATAAATTATGGGTGTTTCTATATATTACTAACAAAGTCCAGCAGCAAGAGATAGAAAGAGAAATTCCATTTACAATTATGGTTAGCAAGAGAAAATATCTGGTCGTCTACCTGCCAAGACAAACCCAGGAGCTATATGAACACAACTATAAAACACTTTTCACACAAATAAAGTCATATCTAAATAATTGCAAAAATAATCAGTTGCTCATGAGTAGGCTGAGCTAAGGTAATAAAAATGGCAATTCTACCTAAAATACTTTAGTTATTTAGTTATACCAATCAAACTACTAAATATTATTTTATAGAGCAAGAAAAAATAATAACAAAACTCATCTGGAAGAACAAAAGGTCCAGAATTATCAAAGGAATTAATGAAAAGAAATGCAAGGGAAGGTAGCCTACTCATACCAGATCTCAAACTCTTATTATAAAGCAACAATCATAAGGGCAGCTAAGTGGCACAGTGAATAGAGCACCTGTACTGGAGTCAGGAGGACCTGAGTTCAAATGCTGCCTCAGACACTTAACACTTACTAGCCGTGTGACCTTGGGCAAGTCACTTAACACCAATTGCCCTGCCTTCCCCCCTCCAAAAAGCAAAAAATAAAATAAAGCAGCAATCATCAAAACTACTTGGTACAGGCTAATAGAGTGGTGGATCAGGGAATAACTAGGTACACAAGACACAGTAGTAAATGACTATAGTAATCTACTGTTTGATAAACCAAAAGACTCCAGCTTCTGGGACAAGAACTTACTATTTGACCAAAACTGCTGGGAAAACTGGAAAACAGTATGGCAGAAAGGAAGAATAGACCAACATCTTACACCATATACCAAGATAAGGCCAAAATAGGAAAGGGTGACTCCACATACAAATTAAGAGAGCAAGGAATAGTTTACCTATCAGATCTATGGAGAAGGGAAGAATTTATGACCAAACAAGAGATAGAGAACATCATTAAATGTAAAATGGATCATTTTGATTACGTTAAATTAAAAAGTGTTTGCACAAACAAAGCCAATGTAACCAGGATTAGAAGGGAAACAGAAATCTAGGAAACGAGTTTTACAGCCACTGTCTATGATAAAGGTATAATTTCTAAAATATAGAGAGAATTAATCAAATTTATAAGAATAGAAGTCATTCCCCAACTAACAAATGGTCAAAGGATATGAACAGGCAATTTTCAGATGAAGAAATTAAAGTTATTTATAGCCATATGAAAAATAATCTAAATTACTATTGATTAGAGAAATGCAAATTAAAGCAGCTCTCGGGTACCACTTCACACCTATCAGATTGGCTAATATGACAAAACAGGAAAATGACAAATGTTGGAGAAGATGTGGGAAAATTAGAACACTAATTCATTGCTGATGAAGTTGTGAACTGATTCAACCATTCTGGAGAACAATTTGGAACTCTACCCAAAGGACTATACAACTGTGCATACCTTCTGATCCAGTAATACCACTACTAAGTCAGTATCCCAATGAGACCATAAAAAAGGGGAAATGACCCACATGTGCAAAAATATTTATAGCAGTTCTTTCAATGGTGGCAAAGAATTGGAAATTAAGAGAAAGCCCATCAGTTAGGGAATAGTTGAACAAGCTATGGTATATGAATGGAATACTATTATGCTATAAGAAATGATGAACAGGAAGACTTCAGAAAAACCTAGAAAGACTTATATGAACTGATGCTGAGTGAAGTGAGCAGAACCATGAGAACATTGTACATAGTAGCAGTAATGCTGTGTAAGGATTAACTTTGATAGACTTCTTACTTCTCAGCAATACAATAATCTAATACAATTCCAAACTCATGGTGGAAAATGGTATCCACATAGAATGAAAGAATTATGGAGTCTGAACGCAGATCAAAGAGCACTATTTTCTCACTTTCATTCTCTCCTTTTTTTTCCTTGTGGTTTTTTCCTTTTGTTCTGATTCTTCTTTCACATATGTTTCATATGACTGTACATGTATAGCCCATATCAGATTGCATGCCATCTTGGCAAGGTGGGATGGGGGAGGGGGGAATTTAGAACTTAACATCTTATAAAATAGAATGTTGAAAACTAAAATTAAATAATTAAATTTAAAAAGAAAATAAAGAATAAAACAAACCTGCATAAATAATCAGCACTTCTACATATTACTAATAAAACCCAGAAGAAAGAGAAATTCAATTTAAAATAACAATAGAAAATATAAAATATTTGATTATCCGCCTGCCAAAACAAATCCAGGAATTATATGAACACAATTACACTTTTTATACAACTAAAGACAGATCCAACCAATTGGAGAAATATTAATTGCTCGTGGATAGGCCAGGCCAATGTAATAAAAATAACAATTCCACCAAAATTAGTTTACTTACTCTGTGCCATGTCAATAAAACTACCAAAGAATTAGTTTTATAGAGTCAGAAAAAATAAAATTCTTTTGGAAAAACAAATTGCCAGGATATCAAGACAATCAATGAAAAAATGGGAAGAAAAGTGACCTAGCACTACCATATTTCAAACTATATTATAAAGTGGCAATTACCAAAACAAACTAATACTGGCTAAGAATTAGAGTGGTAGAAAAATGGAATGTATTAAGTACATGATATATAGTAGTAAATATCCATAGTATTATAGTTTGACAAACCTAAAGATCCAAACTTTTGGATAAAGAATTCACCATTTGACAAAAATTGTTGGGAAAAATGGAAAGAAGATTGATAGAAACATAGATCAACATCTCACATCATCTATCAAGATAAGGTCCAAATCAGTACATGATCTAGAAATAAAAAGTGATATTATAAGTAAGGTTGCCTGTCAGATCTATCAATAAGTGAAGAATTTATGACCAAATAAGAGATAAGAATCATGGGAAATAAAATGGATAACTTTAATTATGTGAAATTAAAAGAGTATCATACAAATAAAGTCCAAGTGATGAGGTACAGTCTCTGGGAACCCCCTTGAACTCTGATTGAATCTTCCCATTTGATTTACCTGAGGCCATAAGCCTCAGAAATCTCTGTTTTTTATCGAAATCTCCGTTACTGGCCTAGCCCTCCATTGTACAGCTACTTCCCACCCTTGATCCTCCCAAAATATCTATACACCCTTAAACTAGCCTAGCCCTCCATTGTCTCATCTCCAGGTAGCCTCCAGCTACTTCCTACCCTTAACCTCTCATCACTGGAGTCTGACCTCATTTGACTCCTCCTGAAGACCCTCCCCAAACTCCTCCTCTAGACCACCCCTAGATGTCTCACACAACCTTTCTGTATTTAAGATCACATCTTGCCTCCTTGAGAGGAGAGAAGACTGAAAATTATCTAGTGCAGATTTACTCTCTGTCAGATTATTCTGGCTGCTTGTCCAATCCAAGTGTCACAGATAATGAGGTTCCTTAAGAGTATACCCATTATGGTGAATTTTTAATAAACTTTGCTTTTCTTTGGCTGGGAGAAGACTTGAGTTGAATTCGTTTGGCAGGACCCAGCATGTTGGCATTTTGGGGTCTCAAGCACCCCTAACCCTATACCTCAGCATCTTATGGTACCCTGACTTCAACATTTTATGGTAAATAAATTTTATGGTTCATCATTTTTATGGTTCAATGATCCCAGGAAGCACTGCTAATCTCAAGTTCTCCATCCAGGACTGGAAGGTATGTAAGCCTCTCTCTCTCTCCCTATTTCCTTCTTGCTCTCCAAGTACCTTGGAGGTGTTTGGTTTTTTATTTTTTTTGGGGGGGGAGCGGTGCTGAACCCTCAGGTCCTGTTAGGTCAAACAGCTAGGAGGCTGTCTTGTACTCAGCCTGACACTCTCAGCTTCTCAGTCCAGTTATGTTGGAGGCCATGGACCTGGGTGCAGCTTCTGAATAATGGAGCACAAGGACAGATGCCCCATCCAAAAGTGTAAGCCAGATTCTTTCAATTCTCTCGGTGCTAGAGAATTGGGAAAACTTCAGGTACCTTTTGTGGGGGTTTTTTGTCTTGTTTTGTGTTGTTTGTTTTTCGAGGCTTATTCCCAAATCTTCCTTTAAGAAGGAAGGGACTTCCAGGCCCTACACCTACAATGGGTCAATCCTTTTTAGCTCCCCAAAGTTCACCTTTGGGTTGTCTTTTACAACATTGGGAAAGTTTTAATTTCTCTAAAGAACTTTTCCAACACTGTTTGGCCTCGGTATCACTTAGAGGAGCATGAATTGTGTCCTGTTTTGGGGACTTTAAAAGACAATGCTCTCTTGCAGTTAGAATTATACTGTTGCAGAGAAGGAAGATGGATAGAAGTTGCCTACTTAATGGCCTTCATTGAACTTTCTCAGGAAAGATTGTGAGATGCTTGAAGCTACAGCCCCTCCACCCTCATGGACTCCTGCTCAGGTCCTAATCACAGGTCTTGGGCACTTCCCCCAACCTCTCCTGCTGCTCCCCGACCCTTTTCCCATTGGTTTCCCTTCCCTTTTCCTCTAGCCCAACATCCCTTGTTGCCTGCCTCTGACATCATCCATATCTCCTACCCTTCATCTCCCACCCTGGCCCCTCCCCCCTCAGTAACTCCTGCTCAGGTCCCAGCCACTGGTCTTGCTGAGGTGCCTCCCTCTGCAGTCCCTCCCCCTGAGGTGATACTCAGGCCTCAGGACCTACCCCACGGCAGTCTTTGGGGTACCTCCTCTTCTGACCTCTTCCCCTCCTCAGGTGTCAACTGATCTTCCCCCTTGCCAGCTGGATCCCCCAGTCTTGCAATCTGATCCAGTTCAGCCAGCACACCCACCCCCCCCCATTCACTGCCTCACAGGAAGTGGGACTTCCTATCTCCCTTCCAAAGCCCCTGTCCCCACAACACCTTCAGGACTTTTTCCCCTAAGGAAAGTGGTTGTCTCCTCCAGTGGGACAACTAGAGTGCACGCTCCATTCTCCATTTCGGATCTCATCCATGGTAAAGAAATGCTGGGGAGGTTCTCCGGATATCCCACAAAGTTTACTGACAGCTTCAGAGACATATCCCTACAAGTCGAGCTTTCTTGGGATGCTTGCATGTCCTCTTCTCTACCTGTTCCACTGAAGAGAAGGGGAGAATCTGGGAACAAGCCCCAAAATTTGGGGATCGTTTGGCTAGCAGTGACCCCAGAAAATACTCCCCAGGAACAGCTTCTGTTCCCACTAGTGACCCAGGATGGGATTTCCAAAAGGCTTAGGATAGAGGAAAAAGAGACCATATGATACTTTGCCTGTTAGATGGCCTAAGAACTGAATTTCAAAAGCAAGTAAATTATTTGAAGATGAGGGAAGTTACTCAGAGAGAAAGGGAAAAACTCTGCTATTTTCCAAGAACAACTGGTAGAAGCTATTTAAAGGCATAGAATTTAGATCCTGACTCTATAGAAGGGGCAGCAATCCTTAACATATATTTCATTAGTCAGTCTGCCCCAGATATTAGGAGGAAACTGAAGAAATTGGCAATGATACCCCAAATACCTCAGTCCCAAGTACTGGAGTCTTTAAGAACAGATATTTGGACTGAGCTACAATGAAAGGCTTATGGCCTCAGGCAAATGCCTCATCAAATGGGAAGATGCAATCAGAGTTCAAGGGGGTTCCCAGAGCCTGTACCTGTTAAAAAAACAGCTGACATTAAGATAGTGGAAAATGAGGGGGAAACATATTTGCAGCAAGTTTCTCTAATAAATGCTTAATTTTTCCATATATAGGGAGTTGACCCAAATTTATTTCTTAAAAAAGCCATTCCCCAACTGATAAAAGGTCAAAGCATAAAAACAGTTTTCAAAAGAAGAAACCAAACTTTCAATAGTTACATAAAAATATTCTAAATCAGTACTGATAAGAGAAATTCAAATTAAAACAGCTCTGAGGTACCACCTCACAAGTATCAGATTGGCCAACTTGACAGAAAAGGAAAAAGACAAATGCTGAAAGGGATATGGAAAAATAGGTATACTTTAATGCATTGTAGAAGCTGTGAGCTAATTTGGTATATTTCCCAAAGGCTTATTAAACTTTGCATACTCTTTGATTTAGCAATGCAACTACTAGGTCTATATCCCAAAGAGATCAAAAAAAGAAAGGAAAAGGACCTATTTGTACAAAATATTTATAGCAGCTCTTTTTGTGGCGGTAAAGAATTAGAAACTAAGGTGAATGCCCATCTATTTGGGAATGGTTTAACCAGTTGTGTTGACCACTCTGAAACTCATAGATTGGACCACAATAGGTCCCTGCCCAAGCTCCACTTAATGCCTGTGTTTTGAGCCTTCCTTGTTTAAACTGAATGTCAATGGTAACTGTTTCTCTTTGGAACAGCAACCCTGAAGGTCTTCCCCTTCCAGCTTGATTATATTTTTTTTTCCTAATTAAAGGGACCATGCCTTGATTCACTCGCTTCTTAAAGAGGCCTTTTCACTAAAGGGGCTTTACCTCACTCTAAGTGAGTACCTGAAAAGGCCTTAGCCTAAATTGGTCAGGGTGTCGCATTGCTCCCTGGGTCATCTCCAGTAATCCTGATGGTCACTGTATCCAGATGGCTCTGGAGGAGAATGTGAGGCTGGTGACCTTGCACAGCTCTCCCTCACTCAAATCAAAGTCAACTGCAAGTCATGTCATCATTTCCCTGATGCCATGGTCCTACTCGAAAATGAAGGACAAACACAAGTTGTGTTATATTGCTGTGATGGAATATTATTATTCTATAATGAATAATGAGTAAGACAGTTTCAGAAAAAAACTAGGAAATCTTATATGAATAGTGCAAAGTGAAGTGAGAAGAACTAAGAGAACATTGTACGCAGCAAAAGTAATATTGTAAAAATGATCAACTGTGTAAGACTTAGCTACTCTGATGAAGGCAATGATCCAAGATATTTCCAAAAGATTTATGGTGACAATGCTATCAACCATCAGAGAGAGAGAAATGGCAGACTCTCAGTGTAGATTAAAGCATACTTTTTTCACTTTATTTTTCTTGCTTTTTCCTAAAGATTTTTTTTTTCCTTTTGCCCCATGGCTAATACAAAAATGTTTTACATGAAAAAAAAAATCTTTACACAGAAAAAAAAGTATGGAGCAGAACAAATTACTGGAAAAGTAGAGACATAAAACTTAAGGTATTTTCTAACTGGGACTACAAAGTAGTTTACACATTTCTCAAAACCACATGGAACTTTCACCAAAAAAAATAGATAATGTATTAGGATATGCAAACAATTGCAAATATAAAGGGATAGAAATTGTAAATATATCCTTTACAGATCATAATTCAGGAAAGTGATCATTAGTTCAGGGATCCCCAAAAAAGACCTGGACCCAACTAGATCCTCAGCAGTGAAATCTTAACTAATAAATAGATCAAGGAACAAATCAGAAATAATAATCACATGAAAGAAAACAATAATAATTAAATAATGTATCAAAATTTCTGAGATGTAGCAGAAACAGTCCTTGGGGAAAAAATCATACCCCTATAAATATACATCAACAAAATAAACAAAAGAGAATTAATGGACTAAATATGTATTTTAAGAAATTAGAAAACCAACACATAAACAGACCCAAATTAAGCCCAGAAGAGATATTAAAAGTTAGAAGAGAAATAGATGAACTGGGGGGAAAAACTTAGAAATGGTAACCATAACTAAAGGTTTATTCTTGAAAAAACTAATAAAATTAAAAAACAGTTAATCTCATTTAAAAGAGGGCAGAATATTTGTCAATAAAATAGAAAATGATCAAGATCAAACCACAACAAAATCAGAAGAAATAAAAAGAATTATCAAAATATATAGTTACATGCTAACAAAACTGAAAATACAAAAGAAATAAAATATCTTCAAAAATATAAAATATACAAACTACCAGATGACCAGATAAAAATTAAGACCAAATAATCCAGTCTCAGAAAAAAGAAATACAGTTAGCTGTAAAGGAACTACCAAAGTAAAAACAAACAAACAAGCAAAAAACAAATCCCCTGGTCCTTGCGGATTCATAAGAAAATTCTATCAAACTTTTAAAAAGAATTAGTATAGATGTACTACAAATTACTCTCAGAAATATAGAAAACACCCTACCAGAACCCTTTCATGGGACAAATTATTCCTAATACTTAAACCGAAAAGGATAGAAGAAAAATAGAAGGAAAACTATTGACCAATATCATTAATGAATATTGACTCAAAAGTTTTAAACAAAATCCTGTCAAACAAATTACGATGATTCATTCAAGAAATCATTTATTATGACCAAGTGGGATTTATAACAGGGATGCAAGAATGGTTCAGCATTAGGAAAACAATCAACCTAATTAATCATATTAAGAAGCAAAACATACAAAACTACATGATTATCTCAACAGATAAAGAAAAGGCCTTTGATAGACAGCATTCATTTATGATTTTTTTTAACAAAACACCTTACAAAGTATAGGTATAAAAATATGTTTTAAAAAATATCACAGCTTTTTCCGCAACGGCTTTGCCGCCAGAACACAGGTGTTGTGAAAACCATCGCTAAGCCTCCACAAAAATGGGCAAGGAAAAGACTCACATTAACATTGTCGTCATTGGACACAATAGATTCTAGCAAGTCCACAACCACGGGTCACCTTATCTACAAATGTGGTGGAATTGATAAGAGAACCATTGAGAAGTTCAAGAAGGAGGCTGCTGAGATGGGAAAGGGCTCCTTTAAATATGTCTGGGTCTTGGATAAACTGAAGGCTGAACGTGAGCATGGTATCACCATTGATATCTCCCTGTGGAAATTTGAGACCAGCAAGTACTATGTGACCATTATCGATGCTCCAGGACACAGAGACTTTATCAAGAACATGATTACAGGCACATCTCAGGCTGACTGTACTGTCCTGATTGTTGCTGCTGGTGTTGGTGAATTTGAAGCTGGTATCTCAAAGAATGGGCAGACCCATGAGCATGCCCTTCTGGCATACACACTAGGTGTAAAACAACTGACTGTTGGTGTAAACAAAATGGATTCCACCGAGCCCCCTTACAGCCAGAAGAGATATGAGGAAATCATCAAGGAAGTCAGTACCTATATTAAGAAGATTGGCTACAACCCTGACACAGTACCTTTTGTGCCAGTTTCAGGTTGGAATGGTGACAACATGCTGGAGCCAAGCTCTAATATGCCTTGTTTCAAGGGATGGAAAGTCACTCGTAAGGATGGCAATGCTAATGGAATACCCTGCTTGAAGCTTTGGATTGCATTCTGCCACCAACTCATCCAACTGACAAGCCCCTTCGTCTATCCCTCCAAGATGTCTACAAGATTGGTGGTATTGGTACTGTACCCACTGGCCAAATGGAAACTGGTGTTCTAAAACCAGGCGTGGTGGTCACCTTTGCCCCAGTCAATGTTACAACTCAAGTAAAGTCTGTTGAAATGCACCATGAAGCTTTGAGTGAGGCTCTGCCAGGTGATAACGTTGGATTCAACGTGAAGAACATGTCTGTCAAAGATGTACGCCATGGTAATGTGGCTGGTGATAGCAAGAATGACCCAGCTATGGAAGCAGCTGGTTCCACTGCACAGGTTATTATCCTGAATGATCCAGGCCAAATAAGTGCTGGCTATGCACTTGTTCTGGATTGTCACACTGCACACATTGCTTGCAAGTTTGCTGAACTGAAGGAAAAGATCAATCGTTGTTCTGGTAAGAAGCTGGAAGATGGCCCTAAGTTCCTGAAATCTGGTCATGCTGCCAATGTTGACATGGTTCCAGGCAAGCCCATGTGTGTGGAGAGCTTCTCTGATTATCCTCCTCTGGGTCGTTTTGCTGTCCGTGATATGAGGCAGACTGTTGCAGTTGGTGTTATCAAGGCAGTTGACAAGAAAGCTGCTGGAGCTGGCAAGGTCACAAAATCTGCCCAGAATTCTCAGAAGGCTAAATGAATATTCTGTACAACACCTGCCACCCCAGTCTTAATCAGTGGTGGAAGAACGGTCTCAGAACTGTTTGTCTCAATTGGCCATTTAAATTTAATAGTAAAAGACTGGTTAATTATTACAATGCATTGTAAAAGCTTCAGGAGGAAAGGAATGTTTTTGTGGACCATTTGTTTCATGGCAGTTTTAAGTTATTAGTTTTTAAAATCAGTAATTTTTAAATAGAAACAACTTAACCAAAAATCTGTCACAGAATTTTGAGACCATTAAAACAGTTTAATGTGAAAAAAATATATATATATATATCACAAAAATTCCTAAAACCAAAAAGAAGCATCATATGCAGTAGAGTTACAGCAGAAGTTTTTTCTAATAAATATGGGAGTGAAACAAGAATATACATTCTCCCCACTATTTTGTATAATTCTGGAACTGCAAACAACAGCAATAAGACAAGAGAAAGAAATTAAAGATATAAAGATAGACAACGAAGAGATAAAACTATCTCTGTTTGCTGACAGTATAATGATATCATATAATGATATGAGAGAAGAAGAGAGGAGAGAAAGGAGACAGGAAGAGACAAAGAGGTAGAGAAAGGGAGAACACATTAAACAAGGAAGACTCAGAAACAATGGAACTAAATAAATGTTTAATCCTGTTGGAAACACAAATTACCTAGGGAAAAATCTCCTTGTTTTATTTTTTTTTTAACTCCCAGGAAAACTAAAAATCAGTCTGGCAGAAATTAGGCTTACATAAACACCTTATATGACATTCCATAATACATTCTAAATGGACATGTGACATTTAAATAACATAAAATATCTTTAAAAGACATATACCTCTCACAGCTATAGGTATGAAATATATCTTTAACCAAATAAGAAATTGAAGCAATTATAAAAGATAAAATAGATGACTTTGATTACCTGACTGAAAAGCTTCTGCATAGACCAAATTAATGCATCTAAAATAAGTAAACAAGTCATTGAATGGAGGAAAAGACTCAAAACTTTGTACTAAATTTCTTTAATAAGAGCTTGGTATCCTAGAAATAAAAACAATTAATAAAAATATATGCACATATATGAAAATGCCTGTGAATACATATCCATATATGTATGTCTAACTAATAATCATTCCTCAATAAAGAAGTCAAAAATACAAACATTTCTCAAAAGAATTGTAAAATACTCATATCATGAAAGAATGTCCCAAATCACTAATAATAAATACAAATCAAAACAACCTTGAGGTTTTACTTCACACCTTACAAATTCTCAAAGATAACAATTAATGACAATACTCAATGTTGGAGAGGGTGTAGAATGATAAGTATACTACTGTGAAATAATATATCCATTTTGATAAGTAATTTGGTATTATGCAAATAAAGTGAATAAGATATCCAGATCCTTTGAACCAGAAATTTTGTTATTGTGTCTATGCCCCAGAGAAGTAATCAATAAGAAAAAGTAGCCAAATACACCAAAACATTTTTAGCAGCACTTTTTGTAATTTCAAAGAATTGGAAACAAAGTCAATACTGATCAATTGGCGGGGGGAGGGGGGTTAGTTAAACAAATTGTGATGTAATGACATAATGGAAATTATTGTGCTATAAGAAATTATGCATGGAAAGATCTGCATGAATTAAGTAGAGCCAAGAGAACACTATACACAATCACACAATGGGGCAGCTCTCTGGAAAGGATAAGGGAAGGAGACTGGGGAAAAGTCTGATGATGTAAAAAACAAATAACACTGATAAAAAGTGGGCTTTTTTAAAGGAAGAAGTAAGTTTCTGCTTTTGCAAGGCCAATTTTTGCAATTTTTCTGGAATTCAAATGGTGTGTCACAGAACTTGTCCTTGACCTTACTGTAGACTTTAACATCTGATACTATTTATAGTTATGCCAGTATCTTCTACAGAACTTTGTTTTAAAGGTATAAAGATAGACAACGAAGAGATAAAACTATCTCTGTTTGCTGACAGTATAATGATATCATATAATGATATGAGAGAAGAAGAGAGGAGAGAAAGGAGACAGGAAGAGACAAAGAGGTAGAGAAAGGGAGAACACATTAAACTAGGAAGACTCAGAAACAATGGAACTAAATAAACAAATGTTTAATCCTGTTGGAAACACAAATTACCTAGGGAAAAATCTGCCAGAATGCAGCTTGTGTGAAAAGACCAAAAGGTCTAGTTCTAGTTGCCACATTCCCAAAGGAATATTGACAAGAAGGGCTCTGTGCTCATGTTGGTAACCAGTACAGTGAGGAACATAAATATATATATATATAAATTATAATTTATATAAATATATATGAGTATATATTAATATATATGATATGACTGGAATATGGGAAATGAGTAAATCCATGCCAAACAAGGACAAAGAAAATGGGATTAACTTGGAGGTTTAAAATTTATAGGTAGAGTGAAAACAGGATAGTAGTTTTCAAATATTTGAAGTCCTGTAATAGAGAATTTAGATTCATATTTGGTCTCATAAAGCAGAAGTACTAGTATTTGGAAATTAAAGTGAATGGAATGGAAAAGTGGGTATTAAGTACTGACTTTGTGTCAGGAACTGTGTTAGTTGCTGTGGGATTGCAAGGAATTTACATTAAAATAAGGGAAGATAACACAAGAAGGGAAGAAGATTCAGCTACAAAACAGATTAAAAAAAAAAACTCAGGAATCTAGAGAGGAAATTGGCAGGGCAAATGATAAGATCTTAGAAGACAGTGGCAAGACAAAAAGTCCCTGAACAATGACTAATGGGAAGTACTTAGAAGGATTGCCAGTTAGAATGGGACAGGGCTCTGTTCCTTGCTGTTACCTTGCTGAGAAATAAGAGCAGTATCCAGGTAGGAGGTAAATGAGCAATGGAAGTTAGGGTGAGGGAGGCGAACATTTGCAGCTCCTCACCTGAAAGGTGCTCTTGGGTATGAACAATAAACTTAATTTTTACTTATGGAAAAAGCTAAATTCGTTTATATAGTTATCAATAGTAAGATACGATATGACTGGAATATGGGAAATGAGTAAATCTTTTTCAAAAGGAACAAATTAGATTTTTAAAAAGAGTAGTGGAATAGATATACACATACACACATATATATGTATATATATACACACACATATATGTATGTGTATATATGTGTGTATATGTATATATACACATATATGTATGTGTGTGTGTATATATGTATATATACATACACACGTGCGTGTGTATCTGTGGAGAAATCTAAGAAACAAAGAGAAGAGTGGTAAAGAACATTTGGGGAAGGACCAATAGAAAGATGAACAGAAGCAGTATTGTGGTGGTTATATTCCATACACTACATAGTCAGAAGGAGGAAATGCATGAAGAGTTCCAGCAGCAAATCAGAAGGCTGGTACAGAGGTGGAATATTGTACTGATGGGGGAATTCAACTATGTGGCCATCTGCTATAAGTCTCTCGCTGTTAAATGTAGAGCAGCTGATTAATACTTGACTTGCCAATTTCGACCTTCAAAGAGTAGAGAAAATAAAGAAGGAAAAATGCCCACACTGAACCAAAGTCCGGTCAACAAAGAAGTGTTCAGAGGCCAGGATTCAATTTAATTCAATATTAATAAATGCCCATAAAGAACAAAGTTCTGTAGAAGATACTGGCATAACTATAAATAGTATCAGATGTTAAAGTCTACAGTAAGGTCAAGGACAAGTTCTGTGACACACCATTTGAATGCCTCTACAGGAGAACATTGAATCTCTATCCAACACTCTTTAGGCATTGTTGTTCAATTACCAAAATATGCCTAAAATTATATTTTCAGTCAATCTACATTTCTCCATTGTATTCATAAAGATAACATAAAAGATATCAAATAATGACTTTAAGAAAAGACTACAATATTCAGTTATATAAACTAGTTTGTGTAGTAAGGATTATTTTAGCATAGCAAACATGTATTTTAAATATTTTAATGATAAATATTATGTTTTGCCAACAAAATTAGATCATATTTTTAAACATACCATCATTAGAAACTAAAAAAGTACTGAACTACATAGCTACTTCAGTCCTTATTTTCCTTTTTTCTGTTTATTAATCAACTGGAGGGGAGGAAGATAAGGTATCCTGCTTCTCTAACTTCCAAATGATTCACATTTTAGAATTAGTCCAAAGGAATTAACATTTTTTCCTAAATATGCATAAGATGCCATGGTCATGAGAACTACATTACAATTCCAATTGTCTCTGATGCTTAAGTGACTTGAGTGCTTAATAGACTTCCATATGTCCATATGGTGGGCTGTAAAGAAATTACAGCCTCAGATGCAATAATATTCTTTGATTTTGAAATTTTAAAAATTTGTCATGAAAAATTGACTATTTAGATTCCTATGATACTATTTAGATATGACTATTCAGATGCCTACTTTTTTAGCAACGTGATCCTGGTACAACAGAGAATATTTATAAGAAAATCCATATATTTCCCTGAAAATTATATAATTAGAAGTTTACTTATATATCATAATGATAACCCTGAGTATGAGAATATTTTCATGAAAATTATCTTTAATGTGTGAGCATTTTGGATTTTATTCTTATTTTTTAACCAAAATTCACAAAAATTCCCATTCTTGATATTTATTCTAAAAACATCTTTTTAAATTTTTTGCTAAGATCATTTTGTGTTTCTCCAGAATCTCTTCCCTACTTAGCAAAAATTTGAGTGTTTTCTCTGAGTATATTGTCTAGAAATATTTTAACCCTTCCCAAGTTTATAAACATCTTGAAGAATTGGTACCATATCTTATTGTCATTTGCACCTTCCCACAACATTCTTTATAGAGCTACACACACACACACATACACAATAATGTATATATAATGAATATATGTATATATAACATACAATAATGTCTATATTCTGTACACTTTAAACTTTCATTTACAATCTACTAGTTGCAATGCACAAGACAATCAATCAATTAAGCAACTACTGTGTACATAGGTAAAAAATTCCAGGTATACTCTAGGTACATAATTCTCCCTTAAGAGTTGAGGGGCAAGGCAGAGTAAAGTTATGCTATATATAAGTGTTAAGGTGTGTCATGTGGAAATGCTCCACATAATTCAAGATCTGAGTATCAGTTGAATTGATTGGGTTTCCCTATATGCTCCCTGCCCCCTTACCACTATAACAATGGCCATTCACTCCATTTCAGAAGCAGGGGAAAGGCAGCAGATTCCTGTAGATTGGAAAAAAAAATGCCCACATGAGGCCTAGGAAGTAGGGCCTGGAGACTAGAATCACAAATTTCAATTTGCTTCTAGAAAACTACAGGCAAGAGTATAGGTCAAGAGCCAAGCATACCCGAACAAGATCACCAAATCAAAGAGTTTTAAAGCCAGGTGGTACTTTAAAGATCATCTTATCCAACCTTCTTATCTTATAGATCAGAAAATCATTGATTTAGGACTGAAGAGCACTTGAAAGATCATCCAGTTCATCACCCTCACTTTTACTGATGGGGAGAATGAGGCTTAGAAAATTCAATATCTGTATGACTTGCCTTAAATCACACAAGCATTAAGTAATGGAAAGGGGATTCCAAACTAGGTTCTCTAAACTATAAATACATCACAACTCTCTTGAATGTACCAGATGAGGACACTTAAACCAAGAGATTAAGTACTTGCCTAAAGTCACAGATCCATAATAAAAAATACTAATACAGACACTGAATAAATAAATACTTAAGAGATTGGTTTGATTGGCTGAGTTTCCTGTGATGTAATATAAAACAGAGGTGTGAGGAGCTTACTTCCAGGAAGTTTTGACACCAGAGAGAATTCTGAAGCAAGCTTCAGAAAGTGTACAATATATCTCTTTCTGCCAAGGTCAAATAATCATTACCTATGCTCAAAGGGCAGTCTATGAGAGCAGAAAAAGAAGGTCCAGAAATACTTCTCGATTCTCCAGAATAACAAGGAACATAGAGCTATTCTTTCTAAAAAGAAAACAAACAGAAAAAGGGGGTTTCAATATGAAGTCAAAGAAGAAAAGGGCTCTGAAGAGCCTGGTAATATAACAAATGAGTATCAGAACCAGCACTGGGATCTAATTCTTCTTAATTCTGTATTCCTTCACTGGGTCATGGTCTTAGTTAAAAACGAGGGGAAAAGGAAAAGTAGAATCTTCTGAGAAAAGGATCTGAGTAATCCATCATTTTTTAGGCCTGGTCATGGTCATTCTTCATTTAAACTTCATAGGACACTTAATATACATTTTAAAATATTGAGGTTTCTAGCATGACTATCCTAGGCATCCAAAAGGTTAATAATCACAATGCAGCACTCAGATAGCTATCCTCAGGGCAGAATGCTGAAGGCTCTATGGAAAAACCCTGGAAACTGGCAGTAACAGCCATAAAGGGCTATTTGACCCAAATGAAGAGCAAAACCTTCATGCTGAAAAAGAAAGTCCTAAAGGCAAAGTGATTTGGCATCTCAGTGCTTACGCCTACTAAATTTTGATGTGGTCAGGCCTATCTTGTCCTTTGGGGGCTTTGGATCAATGAATTATTTCATCTCAAACTTAGAAGAATTTTTAAATAGGAAGAGAAGACTGAAGAGGGAGTAGTGTGGTTTAGTAGACTAAAAGAAGACAAGTCAACCTAATAATACAGGACCCCCAGCCCTTTGAAAAGCATCATAAAGAAGTCCGGGAATCATCCCCTTAATTATCACAAAACTTCAACTATGATACCTCATTTCACTGCACAATCACGTCTTTGTATGTACCTTTGCCATTTTGTTTCCTAAGCAATCAAAATACCCTTTGTCTTTGAAGCATATTGTTTTGTGAATTCTGGTGGCTAAACTAAATTATAATTGAAGCATATTAGCTTACAAGAATGTATACATACATATACATATATACACATATGTGCATACATATATACACACATACAAATATGTCTATATACACATGTGTCTATATATGTGTATAAATGTGTACATTTATTTAGGTATACATATGTGTGTATATCTTACTCATATGTTCAATATTTAAATAGTTCTGTGATCCTATAGATTTTAACATTCAGGGAAGAGCACAATTCATATAAGCCTCCCTATATGAATCTTGATTATATTCTCCCCATAAATTCTCCACAGAAGGGATGGGTTCTACTCAACATGGTAGACTAGAGGCCTTTTTCTTCTTCTCTTGATATCACAAAGATGACAGTGTAGCATGTGGACTGTCCCATCAGTTATCCCTTACTCTCACCATGTTCTCAAACCCTGGTGGTGGAGTGGATAGGATGTTGGACTTTGACTCAGGAACAACATCTGAATTAGAATCCTGAATCACACATTTACCAGCTATGTAATCCTGGGCAAGTCACTTAACCTCTTTCAGCCTCAGTTTTCTCATCTACAAAAATGGGGATAATGATAAAACCGTCCTTTCAGGGTTGTGAGGACCAAAAGAACAATGTCTATAAAGTGATTTGCAAACATTAAAAGCACTATAAAAATGCTGGATACTATCATTGATTCCTTGAATAACATTTTTTGCTCTGGTTCCTTTTTGGTCCATCCACTATCCATTCACATCACATCGACTATGTGCCTCTCCATTACCATCTGAAATATACTCATTAGTTCTTTGGAGTCTATAGAAACACCATTACTTGTGGCTACATACCAGTACAGTATTATTATGAATCAGATGGTCCTTCATTCCAGGAAGATGTTCAGAATCATTATAGAAACTTTGCAATTTTATATAGGCAATCCATGCTACTTTCTTCTACCTTTTTGACATGGAATTCAACTTATCATTCATGTGTAGTTTGTCTGAAATATTCACAGTGGTGGACAATTCCATAGGTTGTTCATCTAACTGCATGTCATAATATGGAAATAAGCATTCTTTGTCTACTTGGTCTCACCTATGTGTATGGTCAATCCAAACTCTTTTGAGTTGTTATGGATCTTATACAAGAAGCTCTACAACATTCCAGAGCATGATTAAAAATAATTAGCATCCACAAACAGATGCATCTGGGAGACTTAGCCATTTATAAGAAATACCTTTTCAACTTGGACTCTATCCTAGATTTTTCAGGGCAGTAGCAAACACTTTTGTCAGCAAATTTCAAAAATAATTAATACTCATCTCCTACCTCCCATGACAAAACTTTTTTTTAACGAAAAGTCAAAGAGAACATAACTACTACTAAGCAATATGCTTTCTTTCCCATATATTTAATTTTTATGAGGGTTACACTCTTTGAGTTAGTGCTAATTTTAGGAAGATGCACTCACTGAGTATGTCCTTGAGAGCAGAAATGATTGAGAAACAGAAAGGCTTTTATGAGAAATATTAGACAACAGAATACATCTTTACCACCACAGAACTGATGGACAGATGCACAAATACAAGATTTCATTGTACTTACTGTTGGCTCACAAAAAAAAAAAAAACATTGAATTTAGTTTTAAAACAATTTGCCTCCAATATGGTGTCTCTCAAAAATACGTTAAAGTAATTCAAGACTCTTTAAAAGCTAAAACAATAGAGGTAAACTACTGTGATGATCTTCTGATCATTAACTATCAGGCAAGGCATAAATATAGTGCACAGGTAATCTTAATGCTTTAAGATTGTAATTGGTTAGCTAATAAAAAAAAAATCTGAATCTTGCATGATCCTCTTCCCCATCTTCTCTCATTCTATTGTTAAGGCAGTTTATTTGTAAGTATTTTTATTCCTAATTTTTTAGAATTCCAACAGTTATTTTTATGAATAGAATTCTTTACCTTCAAAAATTTAAAATTTGTTGAGGAGCACTGACATGCAGAAGAATTAAAATATGTTAATAGTATTATTTTGTATTAACTACCAAACAAAACAAAATTCCTGTGTTGTTTATATAAAATATTTTCAAACCTAATATATGTTTTATAAGGAACTTCAAAGAATCGTACAGTAAGGGCATGAGATATTTTGAAATGTGATTTAATATTATCCTATTGATGCCATGATAATATTTAGAGTTTATGACATTCAAGAAATAGAAAACTGGTGAAAGTCTATTAAAATGACATCATGACAGCCAAGTAATTTTTAATATCAGTTTCTGTAAGATGAATTTTAATAGCAAATCATAGCAAAATGAGGTCAGCAGAAGACTATGGATGCCCAATTATACATACTTAATAATTAAAGGACTACTAATGAAAATTAAACGACCATGAAAAAAATTAAGTATCCAAACAAGGCTGTTTATATACAAATGTTTACACACAAATTTAAAATTGAGACATGAACCCACAAAACTGTGGTAATTCTCTTTGAGCCTAGTATCACCCAGGTCTCAGTCTCTTGTTTGAAGTGCATCCAGATAAAGCCCTTTGCTTCACTAGGATGTCTATTGGACAGTAATTAATCTAAAGTTCAGAGTAGTCTCTGACATGCCACAGAAGCAGCCTTATTTTGCTAGAAGATAAAGATATAGATAATACAGTTAATTTGACATCAAAAAGCATGACAATTTTTGTATGTTGTCTTTTTTACATAGGGCATTCATGTGCTACAGATGTAAATAGATATGGCTCCTGCCCTTTAAAAACTTAAAATTTCTAAGGTATTCAACTTAGATCTAACTAATCTATGAAAATCATAACTATATATTTAGAAAGGACCTGGGGGTCATCTATTCTAGCCTCCTAAAATTTTCAAAGGAGGAAACTAAGACCCAGAGAAGTTGTCCAAGGTCACATAGGTATGGAGTAGCTGGACAAGCATTTGAATTCAAGTTCTCTGACTAGAGTTAGTATTCTTCCTATACGAGCTTGGACAGTAAACAGTTTTTCTGGGACAAAATTACCTCATGTAAAATGAGGAATCAGGACTGAAGGTCCCCAAGCTCTCTCTATGATTCTCTGGTACAGTTTTCACTACTTTGTCTACTATAGAAAATTTTTTTGAAATCTCTAAGAGGAGCTACTGTTTTATACAGCTTAGGCATCATTTTGTGAAGCTGTCTCATTTCTGCAGTCTCCCTTCAGCTTTTCTTCTGCTTTATAATCAGAATTTCAGTAACTAAAATTATTTCACCAAACACAAACATTTAGATTGCTTGTAGCTAATTATATCCGGTATAGGAACATGTTGCTTAAACATAGAAATTGGGAAAAAAATTTTTGGCTTATAGGCTGCCTGCCTTACAAATATTTGGCTTTATATCTTACATTAATTAAAGGTTGAATAATGGATAATAGTGGGTTACAGCAGTCTCCATTCCTGGTAATTTTATGGAATTTGGTAGCACTCCACTTAAAATTCTGAATCATTTTCTTTAAGAGGAGTCAGAATGATTAAGATCTTGATGTCTATCATTCTTTTTAAATTTTCTACACCCCTGCCTTTCTGATGGACTCCTCATTCCCTGCCACCCACCTTCTACCTTTAAATCCCTCACCACCTCCCCCTGTCACACTCACACACACACACACACACACACACACACACACACACACACACACAC
>NW_027187419.1:82093962-82110722 GCF_028583685.1 Petaurus breviceps papuanus | reverse complement strand
CACACACACACACACACACACACACACACACACACACACACACACACCCCTGACCCTGTTTCAAATACCATAAAAGCTTATCCAAAGTAATTGAATAGGAAATTCAGGTTTTGTGCTAATCTTCTCAGTCCTCAGTAGGAAGGATTTATTTTTTTTTGGAAGAACTGAGTCATTGGTGACCTTCAGGGACATCCTTGTCACCTAGCCATCGATCCCTGGACAGACTTCAGCCTCTGAACCAAAAGCTGCCTGTCAAATGCTATGAAGTCAGTACATTCCCCCTCATTGCCCTCCTCTACAGCCATCAACTCTCTGCACTGCCCCACCCCCATTTTGATCTCCTTCCACCTCCGACATCTGACACTTGGGGTCCCAAGGCAGTAAGATTGGAATGGGACAGCCAGTAAGGAACTGGGCACAAAGATTTTTTTAAGTACCCTCTGCATGAAATGAAAGTTTGTAAAGAAAGTACTGAACACAGACTTCCTGTAGTATCAAAAGGGAAATTTATGCATCGCCTTTGAGTTCAACTTCTCCATTAAAGCTTTTTCCCTATAATCTAGGGAGTTCTTATCTTGGTGACTTATGATGTTATGGAGGGGCTCATGCATGGAAAATGTCAATAGAAATAGTAACTCTGGAAGGGAAGGGCCTCCTAATTAGTCCCCATTTAGATTTTATGATGGCTTTGAGATCTGCTCATCCTGACAGTGCGCACTGTGGTTACATATTGTTCTAGCCTGAGGGAACCATAGGAAAATCCAGATTTATTGTACCTATCATACCAGCATATTTCATTTGCCATTATGAGCAGCCATCTCGCAATGATGCAGGAGTATTTATTACAGATTAAATTGTAGGACCTGGATGGTTTAGTGAGGTTCTTGAGGTATCATTTATGTCATTAACTGGCTCATTATCAGATCTGCAAATCTCCATTCTTTTCTGTGCCTTCTGTTTGAGCCACTGCTGCCTCGGCTTTGGGGGTTGGAGCATTCATTTCTGCCCCCCTTCCAAGCTGCTGTTTGTGGCGATATGGGCATGAAGTTTAAACACAGACAAAAGCAGTTCGCTTGCAGCCCCCGCCTGGGGTATTATTTACCTGCTGCATCAAAGGCTGTGGCCAGTGCTGTTCCAGTGCTGTTTGCTGGAGGGGGTTGGGGGTAGGGGCTGCCTGGAAAAGGAAGCTCCTATTGGACCGCTACAATCCTAGGGCTGGGGAGTGCGGAGGTCGGAGGGGAGGATATTGTCAATTGCAGCATCTACTAATGACCTAGGAGGGTTACTTTCAGTGGGGACCCGGTTGACGCTAATTAGAATGTTTGCCTAGTCGTCTCCTAGAAGCAAGCTCTCCAATTTTTCTTCTTTGATCTATAACTTCAGCTTTGAACACCTGGAAGAGGAGGCTGAGGGGAGAGGGTGGTTATTTAAAGAGTTACCTGCTAGTCTGCACAGATTACCTGCAACTGGGAGGCTACGGTGTTTGTGCCACCGCCACCACCTCCAGCCCCCCACCACCTCCCCACCTTGGGCCTCGACTTTCATTCTACCTGGGAAGCCAAGTGAGGAGGGCTCAGTGATGGTGCCTGATGATGGCGATAATGATGATGATTTTTTAAGATAATGGAATATCCTAACATATGTCAGGCTCCTGGGAATTCACAGGGAATTAATACACAAGGCCTCTCCTACACTATTTTTAGATGGACTTCTATCATTTGAATTTATTGTTTGACTCAACTTGTGTGTCCATCTTTGTTGATATTTGCCCTATTTACTCTCCTATATTGCTTTTTCATAAAACCCAGGGAATGGCATTTAAGTTGTTGTGTTCTTTGGCATTAAAATGCACTTCATACAAGCACAAAAGTACCTATAGCAATACTGGGCTCAAAGTCACGGATTAGCAGGGGAAGAATTGTCTTCTGGTTTAATTGTTGAGTTAATTAATTTGCTTACTATCTAATAGTTGCTAGGAAAGGGGGCATTTTGAATAAGAAAAATTATACATGAGAGCAATTATAAAAAATAAGGGATTTTTTAAGCATTCTGATTTTAGGATACTGGTTTAATAATAATTTGCAGAGAAAATGTTTTTTTTTAATTTTTTTGGTTATGGTTTTCATTTGAGCGAGTCACCTAAAATTCATTTCCCTATTGACATTTGTAGTTCATTATAGTTCAGTATAATTCTACCATCACTAATTTACATCTCTAATTTTGTGGATTTCTATCTGTCCCTGAGAACCTGGGAGAGCAAAATTTAAAGCAAAATTGGTCCAGCCCCCAAAAAAATACCAAAACAAAAAAACAGTAACAAATTCATAGCAGATATTTGTCATTCACCAAATTTATCCTTACTTAGTACCTCCACAGTAATGTGTATATATATATATACATATATATATATATGTATGTATATATACACACACACATACCTACATGCATTCATACATACAATTTCATTTTTTAAAATGAATGACAGGCAATTCTTTTGTGTGGAGAAACCTGGAAAATCTGAGACTATCCCAGAGAAGCTTCACATTTTAACTTGTTGCTGCAACTTAGAAGTTAATGAAGCAATGTTGAAAGGTCAGAAAGAGCCATTTTTACTTTTTTTTTTTTTTTTGCTACTAAGCATGGTCATTCAGAGGCTTGATAATGATGTCATCACTGCTGTATTGATAGTGTGACTCTCTAACATAGGAATACCTTGGACTCTAAAATCTCTAAGAAAGTTTGTCATTATCTGTAAGCAAGAATTAAAAGTGAATACTGAATTTTCTACAAGACTACATTGATCACTTTTTAAACTTTTGGTTTGTTCTAATTATTATTTTGAAACACAAGGAGATGCAGGGGGAAAAAATAATACACAGTAATTATTCACTATCCAGCTGCAAAGAAAGAAGCACACAAAAATAGTTTAACTATGGGACTTATTATTTATTTAGTTATTTCCTAATTTTCTCTAAAGGTTAAAGAATTCTTAATTGCATCTGACTTCTATCTAATAAGAATATTAAAAATATCTCTCTTTGTAGAGAAATGCATTTTTTTCCTCGAAGACAGTACAACCTAAGAAATGTCAGTTATAAACAGGTTTTAAAGGAGGAAATGCAAAAATCCCAGTCATCTTTTTTATCTTCCTTCTTAATAATGCTAAAAATGCACTTCAGTCAGTATTTATTACAAGCATACCTTTAGCTATCTCTGAATATTGGTACTTTTAAAATAGCTGATGAAAAAATAGCCTCAAGATTAATGATGTAAGCATTTGGTTTTAAGAATGTTCTTCTCTGCCCCTCACCCCCACAATAGAGTACTGACAGCATTGTCTTACATTAATGCTATATTTAGAGACCTGCCTATTTTTGAGGAACTTCCTGTGTTTTGAAGGGGCACATCCATACACAAACTAGCTATAACATTGCTTCTATATCCTCTTGATAAGGATTTTAAACCTGGTTGAAAGTGGGTTGTAATTAAACAACCACCACCACCACCTCTACCTGAGTTGATAGCCAATTAAACAGAACTTAGTGCTAAATGAGTCATCTCTTTTGTTCCCTATGTACTATGGGCACTCTTGAATAAATAAAATCTGTATAGCTATAAATGGGCTCCTTGAAATAAGAGATTCTGATTTAAGGCTTCTTTGTAATGCTTCTATCCCCAGTCTTAGTGCTTGTTCTTCTGTATTATCATCTTAATATTGAGCTTGCTCATTAATCTCCATTCCTCTTTTTAGGTTAGTCTAGACCGCTCTTGTGGCCGTACTACTCACTGGGTTGCCGTAGGAACAAGAAATCCGAGTAAATATGCTTATGGAGAAGAAATGACTCCTAATTAAATGTGAATCGCATTTATAAATTGCCTGGTTCTCACAAAATGCAGAGTGTAATATGCTTTGATGTACTTCATTAGTAAAAGGCATCTATATTTTTTAACACATGTTAGAAGAAATTTTAAAGCAAAAATGATATTTTATGTGGTTTGGTTTCTCTGTCGCCCATAAATCCTATAATTTCATGCATATATCCTTTTATTGCATTTACATGGCAGATGAAGACATTTGGCCTGCCTGTGAAAGTGCTGAAAACCTCCAATATTTCCTTACCAAAGTATAATTCCTTTTTTTATTGTTGAGTATAGCTTTTCTATTACAATTTAGACAAAAAGAAACTGAATTGTAATGTCCACCTCACATCTACGAAGATGACGATATTTTCATAGGATTCCTAGTACCATGGGCTCTCATATCCATTGCCTGTAAAATTAGGGCTTCAATGAATAGCTGCAAAGCAAGTCTTTCTACTGTGGGTCTGTATTGCCTTGCTTTGTTTAATTCTCTAAAGCTCCTCCCCATTCTTTCCAGGATGTTAAGTCTCTAAACTCATTAACATTCTGAGTGGAACAGCAAATGACCTAATAGGGTTTTCATTTTATGATTCGGCAATTCAGAAATACTGTAGGCTTCCTCTTGACTTGATCTCTCCACTTGGTGAATTCAGAGTTTGGAGCTGACTTCTTTCCTGATAACCGCTGAAGAATCGGTCCAGAGTATATTGTGATGATTAAGGAAGCCCTGGCTACACCTCCAGGATAGGCAGGCCATTATGCAAAATGGTCCATGCACACCGTTGGCATGGTTATGTTAACTTCTGGGTTGTGAGGGAACAACTGCATTTTTTTTAAGGATTTCTGGTTTCCAAAAAAAGTATCCTAATTGCAGATAACAGTGCCACTGGGAAGAAATTTTAGTTTTCCAAAATTTGCATTTGGTGTTCTACTTTTTAGTTCCTTTTCTGATATCAGCCCAATTTTTTTAAGTATAAGACATTCAATTTTGTTACCTAAAAAATGCAAGAGGCAATGAGTACTTATCACCATACCCTTTGGGGCCAAATTCAATATGTGCTTTTTATTAAGACTCATTCAGGTTTAGATGTGGAAAAGGCCTTAAATGCTATTTAGTCCAACAATTTTATTTTATAGAGAAGGAAACAGGTTGTAATTGCCATTACTATCACACAGGCCTATGGAGGTTAACTGATTTTGCTAAGATTGCAAGTTAGTCAGTGGCAGAAGTGGAATTTGAACACAGTTCCTCTGAATGCAAATCTGGCATTCTTTCCACTGTGCCAGGCTACCTTCCAAGTAAAAATTCTTGTAATTTCTTTAGTCGAATGCAGAGCAGTTAAATCAAAGTAGGGCCCATCTGGCAAATGGGCATTTGTGGTTTGGACTGCTATTGATGCTTATGTGGAGCTTCAATAGAACTTTGCTATTTGCTATGTGATTTGCCAGGTTTGAGAATCAAGTTTTATGACTCTGGATAAATCACTTAATCTTTTTGTGCTCTAGGATACTCTCTCCAGTTCTGTTCTAGAACTTCCATCAGCCTACCGACTCTGTACCCTAGAACAACCTACCACCCCCATGTCCCACTTACCATGAATTATCCCTCCACAGACTCGGGAATGGTTTCATTTTCTCCCATTGGCAAATTTCTCCTGGAGCCTGCATTTTGTGGAAGGACCAAGACCGGTCTTCCTTTGATATCCTGCCAACCCTGTTTCAGACTTCTTCTAGACTTCAAAACCTCACTCTTCACTGGCTCCCTTCATCCCCCACCCCATTTTCAGCTTTTTAAATGTGTATTTTTTCCCCCTCATTAGAATGTAAGCTCCTTTTTGACTTATATTTGTGACCTCATCATGTAACAAGGTTCCTGGTATCTAGCAAGCACTTAATAAATGCTTGTTTTTCAAAGGTCATAATTCACAGAAAAGGAGCCCACCTGCATTGGTAGAGGGAATTTCCTCACTTGAGAGTTCCTTATACCAATGAATTCTCAGTTTCGGTCTCTATTCCCATATTCAATTATTGGCAATAATTAGAACTACTACAAAGAGAAGGTAGATATTTTTAAAATCTCCTTTCAGACTCTAAGCAGTATTCTCCTATAAAAACATTTTTTGATTTTCCTGTAGATTGCAATGCTGTTGTTCTAAAGAAGTGGTAAAAAAAATTTTTTTGTCATTTTGTCATATATAAAATATGTTGGATTTTTAAAAAATATTTTGTAAATAGTACTTTATTCTTTCCAATTACGTGTAAAGATAATTTTCAGCATTTAGTGTTTTTTGGTTTTTTTTAAGATTGTGAGTTACAGGGGTGGCCAGTTTGCACAGTGAATAGCACACCAACCCTGGAGTCAGGAGGACCTGAGTTCAAATCACCCTTAACACTTACTAGCCATGTGACCTTGGTCAAGTCACTTAACCCCAATTGCCCTGCCTTCCCCCCTCCAAAAAGCGAAAAAAAAAAGCTTGTGAGCTACAATTTTTTTTTTCTCACTCCTCTCTCCACTCCCAAGATGGAAAGCAATCTAAGTTATTATATATGTGCAAGCATGTTAAACATATTTCCACATTATTCATATTGTAAAAGAAGCAGCAGAACAAAAGATAAAACACAAAAAAAGTGAAAATTGTATGCTTCAATCTGCATTCAGATTCCATCAGTTGTTTCTCTGTATGTGAACAGCATTTTTCATCATGAGTCTTTTGGAATTGTCTTGGATCATTGTATTGCTGAGAAGAGTTAAGATGATCATAGCTGGTCCTCACACAATATAGTTGTTACTGTGTACAATGTTCTTCTGATTCTGCTCACTTCACTCAGCATCACTGCATATAAGTCTTTCCAGGTTTTTCTGAAATCCACCTGCTCACCATTTCTTATAGTTTAATAGTATTCGATCACATTCATATACCACAACCTGTTCAGCCATTCCCCAATTGATGGGCATTTTGCTTCAGTTTCCAATTCTTTGCCACTGTGAAAAGAGCTGCTATAGGTTTTTGTACACGTAGGTCCTTTTCCCTCTTTTATGATCTCTTTGGCATGCAGACCTTGTAAAGGTATTTCTGGATCCAAGGGTATTCACAGTTGCCTTTGGGCATAGTTCAGACCAGTTCACAATTCCACCAACACTGCATTAGTGTCCCAATTTCCCCACATCTTTTATTCTGGATTTTTTTAACTAAAGGGAGAAAAATATGCCTTTTATACTGCATGGGAATCCAAAGTGTACAATTACACCTATCTTACTCTCATTTCATTCTAACTCCTGAGTTGCTTTGAAAACCTGGTATTAAATATTGGATAGTGATTCCCTAATTCATGCTAATCTATTGTAACTTTTCATATTTTCCTGCATAGATAACCATTTTAGGTTCACGTTAATACTCTCCTTTTTGTCATTGTTTATATATGAGGCAGGTTAATCAGAGTAGAAAAAAACATTGGACTTGGAAATAAAATACATAAGCTTGAGTCATTTGCCTATTGCATAATCTTGGGTAAGTCATCAACCTGTCTAAGTCTCAGTTTTTTCATCTGCAGGATAGAAAAGGATAATACCTGCTTTTCCTACCTCACAAGGTTATTGAAACAAGCAGATGAGACTCAGGATGTAAAACATAAGAATGTAATCTCTATCATGGTGCCTATTTTCCTTAATTCTTTGTCAGGTCTTTGCCAAATATGAATGCCCATTGCTCTAATGATGGGCACTAGGAGTAATCTCAAAGAATAAGATCCAGATAGGAAGTTATGGACCATGTCAGACTTCCAAAATTATCAAGACTTGTTGCTCATATTGCTACATAGCCCATGTGTACTAGATTTTTATAAATCAAGAACTTATTCTCTCCAACACAAGTACATGTGAAATGTTTTCCCCCTCCCCCTCTCCTACATCCAAGTTAAATTATCAGGAATTACAGAAAAGACTAGATGTCAGAGATGCCTCTGCCATAATGGTTTCTACCCTCTACCAATTCTAGTAAGTTCTGTTTTGGACATTCAATTTGAGATGTCCAAGATGCAGTTGGAGATTCATGACTGCAGCTCAGAAAAAGAGACTTCTGTTTGATATATAGAATTGAGAATCATCTTCCAAAGGATGATAATTAAACCCATAAGAATTTGTGATATCACTAAGAGAAATAGTTATAGAGCAAAAAGAGGAGACTGCAGACAAGGTTTTGCTCAAATTGGAAACTTTAATGCATTTTATGTCATGTTTGTCTTCACCTCAAGTTCAAATCTAAGTTAAGATCATCTTTCTGGATAATGACTCAAGAGGTCTTTGGTCTAGATTTGTGATTTTATTGGAATAGAGAATTACTGGTGTGGAAACTGTATCTCCTGATGTCAATAATCAATTTATCTACAATTTATAGACCTAGAGAGTTTGAGAGGTTAAATAATTTGCCTATGCTCAAATGTCTGGTAAGTTTGAGAAGCAGGACTTGAACTCAGATCATTCTGATAACATGTCCTGCATTCTTATCCACTATGCACACTGCATCTCAACTCTAGATTTACCTACACACTATGAAGTCCCCAAATAGTTATTGTTCACTAAAAATAAAACCTAGATTCACAAAATCTACAAAGGTATTAAATTAGTCATTTGAATTACGATCGAAGTTCAACCCTTCCTTAATTTTCCTCCCACCATGGTTAACTGCAACAGCTGTTCAGTCCTAGTCAACCAAGTTTATCACTAAGAAACACTCTATGTATTGTACCATTAAATTTTCAGAAATCAAACCTTGGGTACTGGGGGAGCTACAGTGGCTTTTAACTTCAAACCTTCCAAAGTTCCAGAAAGAGAACATGGTGCTACAAGCCTTCATTGTCTGATCATTCTAGACTAGAGAAGCAATACAATCTTTCAAAATTAGTCTGAAACCAGCATGAAGCCTTAAACCAGAGAAGAAAATTTAGAATGCATCTATAATCACAAGAGAGTCTTAAGTTCTTTTCCATTTACAGATTTGGGGATTTTTTTTTCTCTTTTCTTGCAGAAAAAAAATTAGTATCTATCCATCTGTCAGTCAGTCAACATTTGTAAAGCATTGTTTGCCTATGAGTAATGGTGATGATGATGAAGATGAAGATACTTTTATACAAGTTATCTTATTTTAATATTGACCCTTCTAATATTATTCTCAGACCAATTCTTGATTCATAAAGACCACTGTATACTAGTAACTGACAATTTTCCATAGTACAAGCAATGTATTTTCTAGGTCATCCCAATCCCCATATAGTGGAATATAAATAATTGCAATATTTTTTCAGCCCTTCAGTCTATGTTGTTGAAGTGATCTTCATTTAAATCCCTAAGCTGGAAATAATATAATAATAGGACTGACATTATTATATCATCTGGTTGTGTCATGGTTCAGAGACAACAATACAAAGATTTTAAAAATATCATTTAACAAACTTCTATATCCAAATGAGTGTTCCCCTTCCTAGAAGTCACCCTGGAAGGCTGCACACAGGTTCTATCACTGTTGACTTGGCTTAGTACTCATTTGAAATTCCTCTTTAGAAATTTCCCTTAGAGCCAATTCTAAGATGTCCAGAAAAAAAATCTTATCTCTTTGCCCCTTCCTTTGGTCCCCAAGTATTACATAGCTTCATGCCAGAATTAATTCAATATCTTTATCCGTAAATGACTAATATTTCCAAAGATGAAATCTACTGTCAAAAGGTAAACATTTGCTATTACTTGAAGTTACACCAAAAGGATGAACCAGAGGTCTTATTTTATAGGTTTTAGAGGTAAAAGGAATGAAAAAATCAAGGTCTTGAGAAGTTAATTTGTCTGCTTAGGATCTGGCAGTCTGGTAACAAAGAGCAGAGTCAGCATTCAAACCTAGATCTTCTGACTGTCTCTAAATCCACTACTCTTTCCAGTGTATTGTATTGAGACCCTGAAAAGAGTTCAAAAAAAGAGGCCTCCAAAAGGTTTCAAGAACTAGCACAGTGGGGGCAGCTAGGCCCTGCAGTGAGTAAGAAGGAGTCAGAAGGACCTGAGTTCGGTTCTGGCCTCAGACACTTAACACCCAGACAAAAAAAACTAGCCCTGTAACCTCGGGCAAGTTACTTAACTCCAACTGCCCTCCAAAAGGCAAAAAAAAAAAAAAAAAAAAAAAAAAAAAAAAGAGCTATCACCGTAGTTGGAATAAGCATACTGCTCCCCAAAGTACTTTGAAAAGGAGAGGGCTCATTTAAATATCTAGGGTCAGTAGGCTTTTGTTAAATAATCAATCACATTACCTTAAGGCCATTGACTGTCTCAGAGAAGACCAGGTAACAATGTAGTAGTAAGGTTATATGTACAAATGTGTACAGAATTAAATTCCTGATACTTTATAAATAATCTGCCATCAAGTTAGGGCTAAGCCATTGCTCTAGCTTCATTTTCCCTGAAGTGCAGATACACAAATGAAAAATCCGCTTCTACTCAGCCTAAATGTTCACTTGTTCAGTTTCATTTCTTTACTTATGAGACTCTTCGTGTGGGCTGCAATAACCCATTCATTCTTCTTTTATATTCCTTGAGGTAATTGGGGTTAAGTGACTTGCCCAGGGTCACACACACAGTATCAAGTATCTGAGGCAGGATCTGAACTCAGGTTCTCATGACTCCAGGGTGGGCATCCATTGCACCACCTAGCTTCTCCTTCCCTCCTCCCCCATTCATTCTTGCTATGTACACCTTGTTCAGTGAAGAATTATCAGTTCCCTTAACTTTCTTAACAATTGAGCAAATGATTGCATTTAATTTCTCTCATATGTCAATCTTTACCACTCCTCAATTATGTTCACATTCTCTTTTCTATTTCTTCCTGTTAAATAAGATCTTGAAAAAAGAGACAAAGGTATAATTATTCCTAAGTTTACCCAAATAGAATGTAAATCTCATCCTGAATAATGATGACAAAAGATATAGATATAAAGGAGCATGACTTAATACACAGAAAGCTGGCCTCAGGATCAGCATGTCCATGATTCAAGCCTAACCTCTGACAGACCAGCTGCATGATCCTAAGCAAGTCACCCAATTTCTCAAAGTTTCACATAACTCTCTAAGACTTTTAGTTTCAGAACAGGTACCAGTCTGAATTGAAAGAGGGGGTTCTCTTATCAGCACACCATGAAATCATAGATCTAGTCCAAAAAGTTAATGATACACAGGTAGAGAATTGTAATGACTTTCCAAATGTTTTTTTGAATGTAAGTAAAGATACACAACAATTCAAAACCAATATAATTGTGTTTTATCCTGAAGTTTCTATAGTTGAGGCTAGTGACTTCTTTAAAAAGAAAATAACACTTTTGGGGGCAGCTAGGTGGCTCCATGAACAGAGCACCGGCCCGAGAGTCAGGAGGACCTGAGGTCAAATTCGGCCTCAGACACTTAACACAAAAACTAGCCGTATGACCTTGGGTAAGTCACTTAGCCCCAATTGCCCTCCAAAAAGCAAAAAAAAAACAAACAAAAAAAACCACTTTTCCTCTGTCATCTTTTTTTTTAAAGCAATTGGAGTTAAGTAACTTGCTCAAGGTTACATGGCCAGTTATTTCTGGGTGTGGTGCTAAGTATCTGAGCCCAGAGCCCCAGATTCGATCCCCAGGTCATCCTGATAGCTCTTACTCGCTGAGCCACCTGGTGGCTCCTAAACAATTGGGGTTAAGTAACTTGCTCAAGGTTACATGCCTAGGTGTTTCTGGGTGGATGCTAAGTGTCTGAGCCCAGATTCGATCCCCAGGTCATCCCAACACTGGGGCCGGTGCTCTTACTCACTGTGCTACCTGGCTGCCCCTTTCCTGTGTCATCTTGACAGCTAACGTTAGTTAGCAGCCTGTTTTGTCTATCTCTGAATAGTGGCACTCAAGAAATAGTGGTCAGGTAAATAGTAAATCCTGAGACAGGGTAATATAGACCTCTGAGTCAGATTGGAGGTTTTTACTCACGTCCTCTGACTCCAGATCCAGCAAGTCTTTTCCATCTTTAAGGATTCCATTTCTTCCATTCAAAAACAGGAGATTGGATTAGACGAACTAATCCAAGAAGTAAAACCAATCTTAAAAGAATGTATTAAGTACCAGCTTTGGGAAAGTACTGCACTAGGCATTAGAGAGGCACAAAAAGTTAAAAATATTCTTTGCCCTCAAGGAGCTTCCATTCTAGGAAGTGATACAGTGTATAAACAAAAATGTCTCTCTGATCATTTGAGGAAGGAGAGAGTGGTGTCCAGGGAGATGAGGAACAAATTACCTTACAAAGTAGCATAGGAGATGACTCTTGAACCAAGCTAGGGATCTTAAGAGATGGAGGTGATGAAGAGGGTACCCACTAAGAGGGTTAGGGTTGCTCTGGAGACCCCAAAATACCAACACACCGGGTCCTGCCAAATGAATTCAAGTCTTTTCAGCCAAAGAAAAGTAAAATTTATTAAAAGTTCGCTTGCAATAGACAAGGACTAAGTCTGTGCTAGAAAATTCTACAGTGTTCTCACTATTCTATGGTGTTCTATGGTGCTTTCACTCTTCTATGGCACTCTCACAGAGCTCTCACTATTCTATGGCATTCTATGGTGCTCTCACAAACATGAGGACAAGACAGAGTCTTATATACAGAAGGTTGTGGGAGGTATCTAGGGGTGGTCTAGGGGAGGAGTTTGGGGAGGGTCTTCAGGAGGAGTTAATGAGGTCAATGAGTGATTAAGGGTGGGAAGTATCTGGAGACTACAGACAAAGGTGGGCTAGGCCAGTTCAAGGATGGATCATATTTTGATAGGTGGGAAGTCTAGAAACAGAGACAGATCAGCCACAATGTAAGGCTTATTGCCTCATGCAAATGCCTCATCAAATGGGATGATGTAATCAAGAGTCCAAGGGAGGTTCCCAGAGCCTGTACCTCAAGGACTCAAGGAGAGTTCGAAGGGGTTCCCAGAGCCTATACCTCATCAGTGAGGCCTGAAGCTATTTTAGATATGAGACACAGCCTGTGCAAAGGCATACAGATCTGAGGTGGAATACCAAGACTGGGGACAGTGAAATATGCCAATTTGGAGGGAATGTAGAGCATGTGAATTAGAAAAATGTGAAATAAGCCTGAAAAGTAAGGGAGAGTGATTGTAAAGGGTTTTAAATGCCAAATTTAAAGAGAAATTTTATTTTATCCTGAGAAAAATGGGAAAACAATGATGTTTAAGTGGAAGAGTGAACCTGGTCAGACTTTTACTTTAGGAAGATAATTTTGGCAGCTGTTTAATATAGACTGCAGTGGAAGCCAAGAGGAGTTCATTTGAGAAGTTATTGCAATAGTCCATAAGTGATCTAATAAAGGTTTGATTCAGGTTCATGGCTATATTACCGTGTTTCCCGATAATAAGACCTATCCCGAAAATAAGCCCTCCCCTTACTGTGTAAGATTCCTCTAAAATAAGCCCTCCCCTGAAAATAAGACCTATTGAGATTGCTACTGTAGTGAAGGTGATCCCCTGCGTTACACGCTACATTACGGTACCCTCTGTATGCACCGTCCCTCCCCCCCCAGGTGAAACGCACGCCGAGCTCCGAGCTGCATCCAATCAGAGCTGCAGCGGTGAGCGTGTCATCCTGTTCTTCCCCAGTAATTTGCTTGTTGAATAAAGGTACATTTTTTTGTTCACATTTACCTGTTTATTAAAATTGCTGTCAATGTTCATTAAAATAAGCCCTCCTCTGAAAATAAGCCCTCTGGTGTTTTTCTGTCCAAAAAAAATAATAAGACAGTGTCTTATTATCGGGGAAACACGGTAGTAGAAAGAAAGAAATTTGAAAGGTGTTATGAAAAAAAAATCAACAGTAGGCAATTGATTGGGTACAAGGAGGGAGGAAGATGGAAAAGTGAGTTGATGACTTTGGGGTTATAAACCTGTAAAAAGTCAAGCACAAGCAGTTCTCCTGAGGACTGCTGCAGTGAATAGTTCTAAGGTTCTGATCACACTGTATAGTGAACTCTCTATTCAGTAATACACTAAGGTAAAACATTCACAGAAACCAAAGTTCAACATTTCAATGATATAACCTAACAACTTACTACTAAAATGGCCACATAGTCTTAAACAAAGGATATCATTCAGTAAGTCACAATCTGAATCAATCAATATAAAGTACCCATCTAAAGTCTCTTTCATCTTGATTGGAAACTGGCTCCCAATCATCCTTAACTCAATCATCCTTCAGGACTACAAAATACAAAGTACAAAGGTCTCCCACCCCTAGGTCACAGCAAATTATGATCTTATCAGTCAACACTAAACACCCAAGAAAAGGTCATTTCATCTTGACATCCCAAATTCCATGGTTCCTCTTCCATGCTCCCAGCTCTTGCCTGAATTCACCCAACCACCTGGATTCACAGATAGGCAGCTCCCAGCTCATGGGCCAGCTCCTGGTTCAGTTCCACACATCAAGTTTAGCAGAGTTACAACAATGGTCACACACATTCATGGCACTATCATCAATTCACTATCTGTCTGAGAAATCAACATAAATCATCAGTAAAGTCCCAGGACCTCTGAAAACATCAGTAAAACCCTCTTTCAGGACTTCTGTAAACAGCAGGAAAGTCTTCTTTCAGGGCTTCTGAACCAACAGTAAGGTCCCAGGGCTTCTATAACAACAGTAACATCCTCTATCAGCAGACAGGTCTGACAAAGTAACATTAACACAGACAGACAAAGTAAGTGCCAGCACCACAGCCATTCTTCTTCCCAGTTCTGCTTGGTCCCACTTGTGCTCAAACTTTTATATCATCAGCTCCTTCCTATTCTGCCCACCTGTTATGTCCTTCCTGTTCCAGTCTTTGGCAAGTTCTTCCCACTGTGGGTTTCACAGGTTCTGTTTCTAACAAAGACTTGATATAATCACAGATGAGGCTCAAAGGCACTTGAAGAGCTGAAACAAGGAGCTAAGTACTTAAACAAGGAGCAAAGTACAATTTTGCTTGCCATTACAAAACCTTAGTGACTAAAAGAATCATTGTCCCCTCAGCAGAAATAAGGAACTTGGAAAGAGGTATGAGCTTAGCAGAACATGACCTCTAAGATCCTTCTATTTCTAAATCCTATGATTTTGCAGCATTAGGAATTAAGCCTAGATTTTGCTACTTTCTAGGTACGTAAGCTTAATGAATTATTTTACCTATTTGAGCTGCAGCATCTTTATCTGTAATATAGGGCTAATAATAATACTTGAATCATCTATAATTTTCTCTAGGTTTACTATAAGGGATAAAATTAGGTAAATAATGCATTTGTAAACTTCAAAGTAAGTCCATTAATAATTTATTATTAATAATTGTTAATAATTAATAACACTAATAATTGTTAATTATTCATAATTAATCACCAATAAACATGTATTAATAAACACTTCTGCTCTGTGCCAGGCACTTTATGAAGTGTTGGGGATACACAGGAAAAAAAGAAGATAGTCCCTGACAGCAAGGAGTTCACAATCTAGTGAAGAAGACAACATACAAATTATGTACAAATAAGTTATATACTGGATAAATCAGAGTAAATAAACAGAGGGAAAGCACTAAAATAAAGGGGGATTAGAAAGGTTTCCTAAAGAAGATGGATGGAATTTTAGCCAGGACTTGAAGAAATCCAGAGAAGCCAAGAGATGGAGATGAGGAGGGACATAATTCCAGGCAGGGGGACAATCAATGAAAATGCCCAAATTGATGAGATGAGTTTCTTGTGAAAGGAATAGCAAAGAAAGTGGTCTCACCGAATTATCAGGCATGTTTATGTGTCATGGAAGGAGGGGGGAAGGTAATGTGAAATGTAAGAATATTGGAAAGGTGGGGGGGTGAGTTTTATATTTTATTTTCTATATGATTTTATATTTGATCCTAGAATGATTGAGTTAGGGGTGGGGGGGGGTGACACGATCAGATTTGTACTTTAGGAAGATCATTTTAGCAACTGAGTGGAAAATGGATTAGAGTAAGGAAAGATGAGAGGCAGGGAGATGAATTATTAGGCTTCTGCAATAGTACCAGTGTGTAGTGATAAAGGTTTGCACCAAGGTAGTGTCAATGCCAGAGAAAAGAAGGAAAGGAAACATGTGGAAGAGATGTTAAAAAGTAAAAATTGACAGGCCATGGCAATGGATTGAATATAGGGAATGAGAGAGAGTGAGCGTTAAGGATTATACCAACATTGCTAGCCTGGGTGACTGGAAAGATGTAGGTACCCTTGACAGTAATGGGGAAGTTAAGAAGAGGGAAAGGTTTGGGGGTTAAGATAATGATTTCAGTTTCGGACATGTTGAGTCTACAGGCCATGCAGTTTGAGATGTTTAATAGGCAGTTAAGAAATGAGACTAGAGGTCAGCAGACAGGTTGCAGCTGGATAAGTAGAATTGAATATCATCACCATAGAAATAATTGATTCCATGGGAGTTGATGAGGTCACCAAGTGAAATACTATAAAGGAAAAAGAGAAGAAGGTCTCTGACAGAGCCCTGTGAGACACCCACAGTTAGCAGGTGTGACCTGGACAAAGATCCAGCCAAGGACACTTCTTCTTAGGAGAATTCAAATAGGAAAAAAAACAGGAGAGAATGTCATAAAACCTAGAAAGAAGAGAGCATCAAGGAAAAGACTTTGAGTGATCAACGGTGTCAAAAATTACAGATAGGTCAAGGAGTATGAGGACTAAGGAGAGGCCATCAGATTTGCCAACTAAACATACCAAAGCCATCCCTCACACGAAATATAGGCTGTTTCATGTGTGACTCAAAGGGAGGCAAGAATAACTATCTCTAGTGTCTCTTCACACACACACACACACACACACACACACACACACACACACACACAC
>NW_027187419.1:82092079-82093952 GCF_028583685.1 Petaurus breviceps papuanus | reverse complement strand
CACACACACACACACACACACACACACACACACACACACACACACACTTCTCCAAGGGAGACTTTAATTCCTGCCAGGAGGAAAAGCAAGGAGATTGTAGTTGGAGGCTAGCCACCACTCTGCTCTCTTTGGAGAGAGGACATACTGGGCTAGAATTATATTTATCTGCTCACTTAAACATTATTAGTCTAGGTGATGTAATTTTCATGTTGAAGCTAAACTCCTGATTCCTATTTCCTAATGGGGGAAAAAGACCCCAGATTTTATTTTTTTTTTAAGCAATCGGGGTTAAGTAACTTGCTCAAGGTTACACGGCTAGTTATTTCTGGGTGTGGTGCTGGATGTCTGAGCCCGGGATTCAATCTCCAGGTCATCCCGACATTGGAGCCAGTGCTCTTACTTGCTGAGCCACCTGGCCGCCCCAAGACCCCAGATTTTAACCAAGACTCAATAATCCCCTTCCCATTAAATACCAGTTCCACAATGGACAAGTAGCAAAGAAACCAAATTATCCAAGATAGCAAAACAGAAATCAGAGAAAGTATATGTATATGTATGTGTGTGCATGTGTGCATATACATATATATGAATATATACCAAATAATACAGTGAAAGGGCTTTTCTATGGCAAGCAAGGTATCTCAACTCAACCAAGAGAGATGGAAAGAGAACAACCTAGATTTCACATAAAGGGGATATTCACTGAAGTCTCTAATGCAACAGGCAGGGGGTAGGGAAATGATGGAGACTGACAGATCTCTCATGTCATTTCTCCTAAGTGTCTTTAACTCCCTTCAGTAACCTTAATTGGTTGGCATCATCCATCTTCTTTCTTGAAGAAGGAAACTGAAAGAGCTCTAAGAGAGTGGATGCCTTCTCAAACTCTTACCAATTCTATTCCTCATGCAAGTCTTGGACATTGATCTCCACCAATGAGGGGAGTCCCATACTCTTGGTTTGGGGGGTTTGAATTATATAAGAAATTATTAATAAATTTAATTTCAGTTGAAAAATGAAGAGGGAAGCCAAACTATAGTTAAGAAATGAGTGAGAGAAAAGGAAGTAAAGGCACCTATTGTAAACTACCTTCTCAAGGAGTTTAACTTCAAAGGGCAAAGAGATACAGGATGAATAGTTATAAGGAATAAATGGGTTGAGTGAAGGGGTTTTGAGAATGGAGGAGAAATGAGCACTTTTATAGACAATAAGGAATCAGCCAGTATCAGACAAGGAGGGCGTAAAGGTAAGTGAGAGAGTGGGGCTTATAAATAGAACAATCTTCTGAAGAAGTTCGGGTGGAATGGCATCAGTTGTGTATGCCTTGGCAAGCAGAAGGGCCATCACATTATGTGTGGTAGCTGAAGATGGAGATAGTAGCATAAGGTAGCTAGAAGATATAAGTTGAGGAGGAGGAGAGAAGAGGAAGCTCCCAACAAATCGCTTCAATATTTTTCATTGAAATATGAGGCAAGGTTCTCAGTTGTGCTATAGAAGGTATGAGGAGGGATGAAAAGTTTCAGAAGAGCCACTATGGTGAATGAGATAGTGACTCATTACAGGAAGTATAAAATGATTGCCTTGATGCAATGAAGGCCCAATTGAGGTTATGTGCCATAAATTTGTAGTGGATACAATCAGCCTGTTTTTATGATTTTCTCCAGATTTGTGTGGCAGCATGTGAGTAGGGGCAAAGGTAGCAAATGGAGGGAATAATTCAGGACTGAGGATTAGCCAGGCATGATCAGCAAAAAGGTAAAGGGGCAAGAGATTCAAGAGAAGAGAACAGTGTAGATATTAACTGGTTCCCCAACTCCTTTCACAAATTGTGTGTGTGTGTGTGTGTGTGTGTGTGTGTGTGTGTGTGTGTGTGTGT
>NW_027187419.1:81950249-82092069 GCF_028583685.1 Petaurus breviceps papuanus | reverse complement strand
TGTGTGTGTGTGTGTGTGTGTGTGTGTGTGTGTGTGTGTGTGTGTGTAGTTTAGAGTGTTCAGGAGGATATCACCTCTGGTATGAGAGTTGGCCAACCCCTTTTCAGGGCTGTTCATCTACTTTTGGTGTCCACCTAATTCACTTAACTCTCCCCTGTGGCTCCAAGAAGTTGTAGCATATGCACTGGCCAAGCTTTGGTAAACCATGTTCACTTACAGGCTAAATCAGGTTGAGGGTAACAGACAGGTCATCTCAAACCTGTTGGTGAATTAGGAGGATGTTTACCCCAAGCATGTGAAACTTTTCCCCAAAGAAATGGGCCATCACCAGTCTTCTTGACTTTGGTCTTGTCATTGAACTTCAATGACTCAGGAAGAGAGAGTGAGGCTGATGATTTTGTGTAGCTCTGCCTCACTTAAATTCAAATCATGCACAAGTCAAGACATCACCCATGATGTCATTGACCCTTTTTGAAAATGGACAAACAATAACTATATTCATATATATATATATATATATACACATATATACATATATATACATACATGCACAGACACACATATATGGTTGCGGGGTATCCTAGTATGAAGGCAGGAGTTAAGGAAGAGAGAAAGACTGAATCAGACACTGAACTCATTGAGGAAAGAAAGATAATGTCCTGGAGGTCAGCAGACAACAGATATAAGAATTTTGATTGGATAATAAATAAGGATTGAGTTAATTTCAAAGGAGGAGAGGTTGGTGATTAATGGAGAGACAGGGAGAACCTAGAAATGGCAATGGGGAGCAAGGAATATTCCAACTCACTTACTTTGACTGGTATATGGGGGGGATAAGTAAAAGTTAAATCAGTGTTGGAAAGGGTAGCCAAGGTGAATGTGTTATTAAGAGGGAATCAAAAAATGAAAGGGGAGGAAAAGGAAAAGCTCCAAGATGAGAGAAAATTTTTTTACCTGTGAAGTACATATTCCAGAGAACCCAGTGGAAAGGGTGAGTAGCTTTAGTTTAACTTTATTACACTGAGGGAATTGTGTAAAGCATATAAGATAAGGGAGTATGCAGTGGGGGGATGAAAATGGAGTCTATATAAATGAAAGTATGGTTCAAGATCACCAGGATGGAGAGAGTGCATCTTGCAGTTTGTTAATAATTTCCAAGTGATTTCATAGGGGTTATTAACATTAGCAGAGGTACAGCCTCAGTGTGGTATCATCTTAGAGAGTTAGGCAGCTCAGGAAACAGGAACAGAGGGTACAACTGATAGCTTAGTATTTCTCCTTTGTCCTTGAAGGCAGGCCAAGCCAGAAGATAATCAGAGAGACCCAAAGGGAATGGTGCTTCTTTGTCACCTTCAGGCAGGAAAAGTCCCCTGCCCTGACATTTTTCCCAGTGATGACATTAGGTGAGACAAAAGGGTACAAAAGAATCACTCTACAGATGAGGAACTGATATAGTAAGAAAAATGCTGGATTTGGAATCAGATGGCCCTGGCTCAAATTATGGCTTTAACAGATATTATTGGTATGAACTTGAGCAAAATAAAAGTTAAAATGTTTTTTTGTGATTAATTGGGGAAAGAGTAGCATCAAATAGAGGATAGGATGGTTGACCTGGTTGGATGGGTTTATGATAATGAAGACAAGAGATAAGGCAGGAATATTGAACCCCTATTTCACTTTTTGGAAAAAAATAGTTCTGTTAAGAAGAATGATCATTTGCTTAGAAACAAGAGATAAGAAGGGCTAATAGGGAGGCAAAACTAAATATAATTAAGGAGATAACATGAAAATACCTAGCTTGATTTTGATTAGTTTAGATCAATAAAGTTAGACAAATCATGCACTAGGGTTCTTAAGTTCTTGGTGGATGTGTTTGATGAAGCACTATGAGAGATCTTTGAAAATTGACAGGAAGAAAAAAATTGTACACAATGTCCACAATTTTGAAAGTGAAAACACAAAATAAAATTCAGATTAAATGCAATGACCCATACTGATTCCATAGGAACCATGAAAAAAATATATCACCACAATCTCAGTAGAGAGGTAGAGGTCTATAGATATAGAATCTTCCCTACATTCTCAAAACTTATTACTATGATGCCCGATTTTGCTTAACTGTTTTTGGTTCTTCCAAGAGAGTGTTGTATATAGGGTAATGATATTGGGAAATGACAGTGGTTAAAAAAATGAATGCATTTTTTTCATGGAATTTGAGAAAGAAGTTATGAGATTTAGACAGGCAACTGTTCTGATTTTAATAAAATGGAAGAGGTAAATCTGGAAGCAATAACCTAATGAGCCTAATATTATAATGAAATTCTGCATTATTAAACGGATGGTAAGTACAAAGTAATAGCCACAAAGAGCCAGGATGGATTCATTAAAAGCAAGTTATACTAGACTAACCATATTCCCTTTTCTAACGGTTCTATGCCTGATAGATTAAGGGAATGCTGTATTTATTCTAGATTTTAGAAAAGTATCTAGGGACATAGTGAATAGAGCCCTGGAGTTAAGAGGATCTGAGTTCAAATCCGGCCTCAGACACTTAACACTAGCCATGTGACCTTGGGCAAATCACTTAACCCCAATTACCCTTCCTTCCCCCCTCCTAAAAAAAAAAAGCAGAAAATAAAAAACAGAAAAGTATCTGACAGTCTTTCATACTACTCTGTGGTTGAGATGAGTAATCTGGGTTAGACCAGAGATGTTAAATTTGGCTGCAAAACTCCCAACTGAGCCCAGAACTAGATTAAAATTCAATTGGACAAAATAAATAAAGACTCAGTGGTTTTCTAAGTCAATATGCAGCCTTCAGGAATTCATTTGTATTTGAGTGAAGTAAGCAGAACCAGAAGGATAATTTATATCCTAACATCAATATATAAAAATGAACAATTTTGAGGACTTTTGTAAACTGCTGAAGAAATGAGGAGAACCAGGAAAACAATTTCCACAATAACATTGCGAAAAAATATTGAAAACATGCAATGACAATTCATAATTCTAAAAGTTGGACTTGATCTCATCTGAGGTCCTGTTCAACTATGAGATTCAATGATTATGTGAAATCATCTTATTTCTGAGGCTTAATTTCCTAATCTAAAATAAGAGGGGGTCAAATTCAATGGTATCTAATACCCTTTTTGCAATTCACATGTGTGTGTGTATGGATGGATGGACATATATATATAATATTGTATATCAATATCATAGAATGGTTAAATCATCTCCAGATAGGAAAATATAAACTAATTTTCCAAGATCCCCAAGTGGTCATCCTCTTGTCTGTGTCCAATGCATTCTCCACCTTCCACCAAATAGGACAGGTGAAAAGTCATTAGAATCCCGGGACATTGGAAGCAAGGGTAAGGAGAACTGTGTTAAATGGAATATTTCTGTACTACTCCTATTGTGCCCCTAGGGAGCTGCAGAAAAGATATGTTATGGGATAGGAAAACAGAGTGCTGGATAAAAGGTTAAACTTTAGGCCAGACAAGTGATCAAATAATAGATCCAGAATGAATCTGAAAGAAATATACATGCTGGCATAATATAATACATATGTTTCTGGGGGAAAAATGTTTTGCAGGACGAATTTTGAAAATAAGATTCTACTATTTAAAGCAATCCCATTTCTTTTTCAAAATGAAGTCATTTAGTAAACTTAGTAATCATTACCTAATTGATTTTTTGTGGGAATAATCTAGATATTCATATATTGGATTGATTTTGAGTAGTCATATTTCAATCAAATATCTAAGTTTATTTATTTATTCAAGCCTTTATCTTCAATAGGCCAAGAATAGGCCAATTAGAGATTCTAAGCAGTCCAGGGAGAAGATGGAGATAACTATAAGGGAAGGGATGCCAAAAGGATTTTCTTCCTACTCTTCTCTTGGAACCATCCCTGTGGCTTAGTCTTAGGGTTCCTGACATGGCAAAGAAAGAAGACAGTTCCAAAATCCCCCCATTCACATCTCTCCTGGTTTAAGCACGGACTAAGGTGAGAAGAAGATGTGGAGAATGATATACCTGACTACAAATAATGAGCACAATTTTTAGTCTTACTTTTAACCAATTAGTTGAGTTAAAAATGGAACTGATGTGATGTGCACCTGTTAAAACCACTGATTATTTAAAAATTCCAATTGTTCATCCACTTTTGTCCTTGATCTTATTTGTCCAGGAATACAGGGGTGCATGTGTCTTCACATCAAATCACACACTATTCCTGGGGTAGATTTTTAAAGTGGTTTTAAAATTCATTTGGAGTATTTAGTTACTAGTGCAAATTGATGGTTATTTGGTTAAAGGAACAATTTGTTATTCTTTTCCAAGTCGGTTGACAATGTTGTATTTTCAGGAAATGATGGGCACACATTTGTTGATCAAATGCATGTTTGCCATTGTCTAGCTTTATGGAATATAAGAATTGGAGATGGGGTGGCTAGGAGGCGCAGTGAGTAAAACGCCGGCCCAGGAGTCAGGAGGACCCGAGTTCAGTTCCGGCCCTACTTAACACCCACACAAAAAAACTAGCTGTGTAACCTTGGTCAAGTTACTTAACCCCAATTGACCTCCAAAAAGCAAAAACAAAAAAAAGAATTGGAGTTTTGGAAGTTTCAGGTACCAACTAAGTTAAGTCCCTTCTTCCTAAGAATAAAATTAAATTGAGAGGATAACCAAAAAAAAAAAAAAAAAACAGCCACAAACAACTAATACTAATATTTTGTTGTTATTTAGTCATTTCAGTCATTTCCAACCCTTCACAACCCCATTTGAGGTTTTCTTGGCAAAGATACTGGCATGGTTTGCCATTTCCTTTTCCAGCCCATTTTTACTGATAAAGAATTGAGGTAAGCAGAGTTAAGTGACTTGCCTAGAGTCATACAACTAGTAAATGTGTGACATAATATTTGAACTCAGGAAGATGATTCTTCCTAATTTCAAACCTGGCACTCTATCCACTGCATTACTTAGCTGCCCCTCATAACTGATACAGTACCTTGTAACTTTTGAAACTTCTAACATACCTTATTTTACTTGATCCTTTTCACAACAACCCTGGGAAGTAAGCATAATAGGCATTATTATCCTCATTTTTCAGAAGATACTAGACTCTAAGTGATGTATCCAGGGTCACATAGTCGGTAAATAAATATTTATTAATCACTTGCTATGTTCTGTTCACTCTCCTAAGCACTACCATAAGAAGGCAAAAGGCTGTCCCTGCTCTCAAAGAGCTCATAGCCTAATGGGGAAGACAACATGGAAACAGCTATGTACAAAAAGGCTACATTCAGGACAAATTGGAGATAATCAACAGAGGGAAAGCATTTAAAATCAAAGAGAATTGGAAATACTTCCTGTGGAAAATGAGATTTAAGCTAGGACTTGAAGGAAGCCAGGGGAACCTGGTGAAGAAGGTGAAGATAAGGACAGAATTCCAGGCGTGAGGTACAGCCAGTGAAAATGCCCAGGGTTGGAAAATGAAGTATCTTGTTTGAGGAATAGCAAGGAGGCCAGTATCCTGGATCTCTGAGTATGGAGGTGTGAATGGGGTGAAAGGGGTAAGACAGTGTGATAGTAATGGCAATTAAAGATTCCCCTGTATTGGCTTGGTTTTCAAACTGATTGTGTTAAAACCCAGAGTTTGTTAATCCCACCTGTGGGATGGACTTGTTGATGTGAAAAGAAAATCTTGAACTGGGAGGAGCTGGTGACGTAGATTTGGAGAGACAAGAGAGAGGCAGAGGAACTTTTTGAGAGAGCACCTCGTGGAGGCAGAGAGAGAGACTGAGAGAATTGCTGGGGGACTTTTGAGACCTGCTCCCTGAGCTGCCAAGGACTGAGGAGACATGGCTGTTTTGCTGGTACTTTGTCTGTCTGTTTTGATGTTCTTTTGCCAGATTTGTCCACTGGTGAAAGACAGTCCTGTTGTTGAAGAAGTCCTGGAACCTGGCTTTTGGTTAAGAAGGCCTGAGACTGTCCTGCAGACAGAGAGTGAATACTGTCCACTGGTGAAGGACAGTGCTGTTGTTGCAGGGGTCTGGAGACTGTCCTGCAGACAGAATGAATACTGTCCACTGGTGAAGGACAGTGCTGTTGTTGCAGGGGTCTGGGAACCTTTCTGTTGGTTCAGAAGCCCTGAAGAAGGATTTTCTTGTTGTATGTTTACAGAAATCCTGGGAGAGGGTTTTGCTAATGTGTTCAGGGGTTCTAGGACTGTTCTGCAGACAGAGGATGAATTCATGAAGGGACTGGCAATGTATCTTATGGCCTTGCTAAGCCTTGTCTCCCCAGGAACTAAGATTGCTGAGAACTTGCCTGTGTCAAGATGAAGAAAAGACCTCCATTTGGGTATTAAGTACTGTGCTTAAACTTGATGTAACTCTGGGGTAGATTCAATTGTGATCCAGGGGTGGGGAACTTTTCACCTTTTTGTGCTTTGTGATGGACCAAATGAAAGTACAGCCTAGGGGTGGAGAAGTATTTAGAACAGAAACTTTGTAATTGATTGAATGATTGGAAGGTCCTGGGGTGGGGTAGTACTTGGAGATTATTTAATCACGCTTAGTAAATGCTGTATTTTGAATGATGTCATGTTTTGATCTTCTCTGTTCTTGGTTTGTCACTGAATAAAATAGAGAGCACCTATACTGGTATTTTGAACCTTGGGAAGTTGCCTTTCCTTGGTGTTACATTACAGACAGATAAGATGGATAGGTAAGACAGATAAGGCAGATAAGGGAAGGGTAGGCTACAAAGGGTTTTGAACATCAAATAGAGGATTTTGTCTTTGATCCTGGGATGATGGGTAGCCATTGTAGTTTATTGATTGGAAGGGTAGAGGTGACATGGTTAGACCTGAGTCTAATTTAAATGACCTGCCAATGGTAAGAATGTCAATTGATTTATATGTAACTATCATATGTGTGTGAATTATAGACATAACAACTTATATTAAACTTTAATTCCTAGAATGTACTTTCCTCATAACAACTGTGAGGTAGGGAAGTTCAGAGAACATAACTGATTTGTCCAGTGTCTTAACATGGTTTTACAACTGCTATTTGAATTCAGGTCTTTTGACTCCAATTCCTGGCCTCTCCCTTCAAAACATTTGTTCACAGTCAAAGACAACACCTGGCTATATGCTTCATTGGCATGAAACATGGAACTTGCAGTGTTAATGTAGCATAAATAATGTGTGAGGGTGATACAAGCAGAGGTGTGCTAGAACCAGCTCCTATGAGCTAGAGAAAGTAAGTTGTTAAATCTTCAGTGTGAACATTTATACCTCAGAAACCAGGAAATGCTACAAATCAGGACTTGATTTGTTTTGTTGATTGTCAAGGGATAGAAAATGAGAAAGAAAATGTTAACAATGCAGATTAAATTTAAAAGTGTGTCACAGGTATTTTTTTCCTAGATAGTTTAGCAGCACACCCCAATATGTGTATTGTTTGCAGTGTAAAAATCAAATCTTGCCCTGTTCCTTAAGCATTGAAATGGCTGTAGTGATAATGACTCTTGTATGCTACGAATCCAAAATCAAAGCCAAAACATTGAGCCTTTTATTTCCACCGAAGCTAAATATACCTTTTACACTGCTTTGTGCTCCATTAAGAAGAACATTATGTAAATGCAAGGTAGAGCTTCGCTATAATAAAACCCATTAAAACATGCAATTCATTATGATGCAGGACTATTTTGGCCAAGAGGTTGGCCAAGGGGACTCCATTACCAGAAGGACCATTGGACTTTGTTGACACATATCTCAACCATAACCCTATCCATGGGTTGGACATTAGGACAGAGTCATAATAATTGGCTCAGGGTATTTTATTGCTTTTGAATTACTTGAAAATATCTCTTTGAACTAGTCAGACTATGCACTAAAAGGTTGCATTCTTCTTCTGGCCTTATCATTTGCTTATATTGTGTTTTAGGTGAAAGCAGCACTTCATGAAGTAAAATATGCAAATGAGCAAACAAAAATGGAAAATCCATTGCCCCAAAGCACTTACAAGGAAACTTGACCCTTCGGTTCTGTCTTCCTGTAATGACCATATATGGTGGGAACTATTCTTTGTCATTATTCTGGGGGCGAGAAGTTCTCTTGGGTTCATTGGCAGTCAATCATGTTCTGATCCTTCTGCTTTGAAATAAAAAGAAGGTTAATTGGGGAGACCTTGTGCTGCTTTTGTTCAGCAATGACGTCAGACCCTGATAAAAACTAATTCTTTTAATGCAGTCCATGAATACAGGAGGTGATCCAAAAGTGCAAAGGGCAGAATAAAGCTAAAAATTGATCACATATACACATACATACACATAATACACAAAAACCCAGATGTCTTATTGGGTAAGTAGAGCTGCTATTTAACTATTGATTATAATTTCCTAAAAACATAAGTTAGTCACTAGCAAACATCTCAGGAATTTTTATTTGCAAAATGATTCTCTTTGGAATTCCCCATAGATCAGGATCAACGTAATGGTTACTTGTACCAAATTTTCAGGTAAGTGTATAGTATTTGCATATATATTAAACTTCTGTAAATATTACAGATGAAGCAGCAAATAATTAGAGGAGTATTTTATCTAAGGACAACAGGAAAGTATATTCTTCAAACACTTTCCCAAGGTCTTTATAGGAAACATGGGACCAATATATGTAATTACAGTATCATGAATTCACTTAAACTTCTCCCATGCTGCAAAAGCTATGATAAAATTGCAGCTAACATATTGATTTTGCTGTGTGACCTTTCAACTGGAAAGCATAAGCCTTACTGTTATGGAAAGATCAGGTACCTGGCTTCATACCTGACAAAAAAAAATCAGAAAAATGCAGAATACCTAAGAGTTTCAGAGTTGCATGAAAAGAGGTTCTTCAATCTGAGGCAGAGGATACCTACAGTTTTAATTAATACCCATGATTGTGCAATTGGCCTGTTTTGCATTTTTTTTTCATTCCTGGCCTTTAAATTTTAGACAGAGTCTAAAAGAAAAAGGTAATATCTTGAAATATTGATAATATTAGCAAGACCTAGCATTTAGGAATAGCTCATGTGCATATCTTGTGTCTAGGTGAAAAAAAAATTGTCTTGGTTAGAGATCTGTGATTTCAACAATAAGTGTAATTCTTCCAGTGATGCAGATCATATCTTTCCCTGTCTTAGTAGACATATTCATAAATTGCTGTTTCAACTTCAAAAATTATCACCTTTTGACCATATTTGTGATAATGAGCCTCTCCAAACTTAGCTAAGGTGTTCAAGAGATATATTTATTGCCCACTAGAAGGGTTGTATTTGAATGTTAATCAGCTTGTTAGGATCTGTCAGATCTTGAACTCCATTGGCCTAGCCTTCAAGAAACCATGGTCACCTCCAAACCCTGACTTAAGAGTGGATAAACCTTCAGTGGGAGACTAGATTCTCTGCTTCTTGTATATCTCCCACAGTGCCTTCCTAACACAGTACCAATAACATAGTAAACATTCAATAAAAACATGTTCCAACCAATTCAATTAAACATTTATTAAGCTTGCTGTGTGCCAGGCACTGTGCTAGCTACTAGTGGCACAAAAACAAAACAGGCTAGAGAATTACATGGTCTTTTAGCAGGTATTTGTTTCTATAGTGAGTCACAAGGAAGGTACTTGGATACTCTTTGGAAGTAAATTGCCCAATCAGGAGGAAGGAATTAGCTTTAAGAGTTTCTCAGTATCTAATAGCAAGGAACTTCATTCCAAGCAATAAAATAGGCCATGCTCAGGTTGGAGATTCATTTCAAATGACTAAGAAATTCAACAAGGGAAGAAATTAAATCACAGCATCAGAGATTCAGAGATTGAAAGGACCTTTGAGGGCATCTGGCTCAACTCACATATATTACAGTGGAGTAAACAGAGGTTCAAAGAGGTTTGATGGCTTGCCAAGGTAATATAAATAGTAAGTGGCAGAGACAGGATTTGAACCCAAATCTTTGGACCCCAAATCTTGGACCCTTTCTACATGATGCTGTTTACAAGTATGATCAGATTGACAAAAGGATTTTGTAGAAAACAAAACTAAAAAAAAAAACACAAAAAAGTTTACATCTACAAATCCATCATGTAAACAAAGAACCAACTTTTCAACTCCATCACACAAATACCATTTTTAAAAAGAAGACCAGGGGGGCGGCCAGGTGGCTCAGCGAGTAAGACACTGGCTCCAGTGTCGGGATGACCTGGATCAAATCCAGGCTCAGATAATCAGCACCACATCCAGAAGTAACTGGCCATGTAACCTTGAGCAAGTTACTTAACCCGGACTGCTTTAAAAAAAAAAAGAAGAAGACGACCAGGGAATCTAGCATTATGCCTAAATTAAGCCATGGGCATGCAATACCACTGGTTTGGCAAAGAAACAGAAACATTTCTAAGATGGGAAGCAGGAATCCTGAATGTATCAATAAAAGACAGGCTCATGGGGAAAGAGTAACATAGATGCCATTTTGTACTAGCCTTTTCAAATTTTCTTTTCACCAAGCACACACACATACACACATGCAGCACACATGCACAAATGAACCCAAAAGGTGTAGATAATTTTTCACTAACTCTGGTATGTGGACATACATAGAAGAAAATCCCAAGACCAGGATGCAAAGAAAACTGCTTTCCTGGAACATCTCCTGAAATCATTCATTTGCGTGGGAAATGGCATCTGAAAAAGTCATAATATTAATAAAGGCATGTTAAGGAAGCTCGGTAAAATGGCAAAAAGCACTGGATTTTAATCCCCTGTGTTTGAATGACTATTTGTCTAGCCTCAGACAAGGCACTGAAACTCTCAGAGCCTACATTTCCTTCATCTGTCAAGAGGGGAGATTAAATTATATAATCTTTCATCAGGAGCCTAGCCTGTTTATGATCTTCTGAAACTTAGATCTTGGGCATTGTTGGGAGAAATTAGTCTCATACAAAAATGTATTATTATTACAACTAAGTAATTTCTCTAATAATCATAGCTGATATTTATATAGTACTTCAAGGCTTGCAAAGGGCTTTACATCTAGCATCCCCTTTGATCTTCCCAACAAATCCACCAGCTTAGTACTGTTGCAGAAAACCCATTTTACAGATATTGTAGAAAACCCCCTTTTACAGATGATGAAACTTGAGACTCAGGAAGATGAAGTGCTATTGATTCATATGACTAGTAAATAGTGGAAGCAGGGTTCTAGCCCAGGTCTCTCTTGAATCCAAACTCAGCACACTTGCTATTATGCCATCCTGTGCTAGACTTTTCAAATTATTTTTCATCACATATATACATACACACATGCACAAAAACAAACAAACAAACCGAAAAAATGGCTCTAAAGGAAATTGATCATTTTTCACTAACTCTGGTATGTGGGCATATATTGAGGCAATAGAGAGGTTCTGGTGAAAGTGAGAGAGAGGATCTATGAGCTGTCTACCAGGCTGCTGGTGAAACTGAGAACTAAACTTGAAGCCTGGTTATACTTGTATACCAGGTATAAGGATTGCCTTGTCCATAATGCTCTACAATTTGTGCTCTGAGGTGTTAAAACTGTGTTTGATTGTTAGTCATTTTTCTTATTATTCATTCAATTCAAAAGGTCCAAAAGAAGAGTCTGGTGTCTTCTTATATTTGGATTACTTTAAATTAAGTTTACCATAAATAGCCACAGAGTCATCTTAAAAATAATTTTCCTTAAGAATATTTTATTTGACTTTTTAAAAAACTACTTATCAACAGTTACTGAAAATAGCAAGCTGTCATAATACCATACATCATTACCATGTTTGGCTTATTTAAGAATCACTTGGCCTTGATTAACAAATTCGTTCAGAACTTCTAATCCAGATGACTCATACATATTTGAAGCATATGGTAAATATTTTACTATAAAGTAAAGAATTAAACCAAGTTACATTTCTTTAATTAAATTCTTTGCATTATGTTTTATTCAGATGCATGTACCAATGCAATTTGTATAGCATGCTAAGGAAGAAAATTCAGTTAATTTTTTTTGTTATTGCTGTAAAAGTATGTTATCTTTTGTATATATCACAGCATTACTTATTATCAGCTTCACACACAGCACTTTGTCTTTGATTTACGCAAACAACTAAATGTTTTATATATTTGTGAGGAAGTGAATGATATTAGACCATCAATCCATGGGGACTGCAAATCAGGAAAAAAGGCTATTACATTTCAGAAGCTGTTAAATCAGTTGTGCCCCCTGGCTGATTTTGTCAGTTATATTTGCTGTTGGTAAAACCGTTGATGCCTGGAATACTGGAGCAGCCCTGGGAGTGTTGGAGAGTAAATAGCAGCAGAGTTGTAAACTACACCACACGTCTCACATTCATTGCATAAGCCTGGCCTATACCTACCTCTGATTTAAGCCAGTTATGTGAGAAGGGGCTGGTTGGGGGTGGGAGTGGAAGGATGAACAGAGGGAGGAGGGAGAGGGAAGGAAGAAGGAAGGAAGGGAGAAAGGAAAGGAAAAGAAAAAGGGAAGGGGAAACAGAAGGGGAAAGAGAAAGAAGGGAAAGGGAAAGAAGGGGAAAGGAAAGGGAAAGAAGGGAAAAGGAAAGAAGGGAAAGGGGAAGGGAAAAGGGAAGGGAAAGCAAGGGAAGGGAAGGCAAGGGAAGGGAAGGCAAGGGAAGGGAAGGCAAGGGAAGGGAAGGCAAGGGAACGGAAGGGAAGGGAAGGCAAGGCAAGGCAAGGGAAGGGAAGGCAAGGGAAAAGGAAAGGGAAAGGGAAAGGGGAAGGGGAAGAAGAAGGGAAGGGAAGGAAAAACTAGGCCCACACCTTCTGTCACTGCCTCTAGCTTTGGCCCCTCAGCAGTCTGCCAACAGGGCACTGTTCTGCCAGTTGTAAATTTTAATTGGCCATCTGGGGAAAGCACAAACCACTGACTAGAGATTAATCAGCAAATTAACCCAGGCATAATACACATCTCCCAGTGGGCCCGAAGCAGCTCTAGGCTGGGGCGGAGCAGCCTAGGATCCTGGAGAACTTGTGCCGAAGTGCTGTTATTGCTTACCGCTGTGCAGTCGAACATCTTCTTAGTGTCCTGAAATTCCCTTCAGGATGACCTTGGTAGTGCCCCTGATTTGTAAGGCAGTTGCAAAGAGGTTTCTCTGTAAGTGCTAAACACAGATGGCACAGGTACTATGGTTGCTGGGGAAAGTGTTGATGAATCAGTGAATGTGACAACTTTCCTCTGGTGGGCTCTTCACTTGGTTTGTTAAAGTGCCTACAGAAAGAAACAATAGTGTACCTGCATTTTTACCAGGTCAGTAAATCATGAGAGAATCAAGTTTATTTAACTAGTAGCTGACATGGTATTGAATGCCTTTGCATGACTTTTGTCTGATAAAGAAGATGATATAACTAGGAAAACTAATTCACTAAGTCTCAATTTTTTTAAAAAAAATCACAAAATAAATTTAAAAACATACATATTCCCCAAAGAGACCTTGGCTTATGACTCTCAACCTGGTTGTGTCATTGTATGAACTAATTTCCTGGAATGGAAAAGTTTATGGCACAAGACAGAAAGGACTAAGGCAAACACAAATCAAGAACATACAAATAAATGAACCCACACCAGACTTTGTGACCTTAAGCAAGCTGCTTTACCTCCTTAGGTCTCAGCTTCTTCATCTTCCAAACGAGACGGTCAGATTCTTAAATGATCACGCAGGTCCCCCAGCTAAAGCAATCTCTGTTTTGTTTTGTTTTTGAGTATATGATGCTAGATCCACTTTTTTAAATGAGCCTTACATCCAACATGTGCAAGCAAATGGATTAAACAAAGTTATTGTTCACTGTGTTAATGATTGATCATTTATGCAGGGCACTAAGGATTATTATTCCCACTTAATAGGTTAGAAAAAAAAAAACAACAACCAAGTCTCAGAGTGGGTCAGTGACTTGTGCAGGTTCATAGAGATAAGGAATGAGAAAGAAATTATTTTGATTGGAAGTGGAATCAGGGGAGGGAATCATATTGGAACAGGAAGTTTTTCTGTAGCTTTTTGAATGATGATCAGGGGCCAGAGCTTGATGAGTTTATAGGGAAGGACAATTCCAAGCAGGGGAAGGCACAGAGGTGGGGAATAAATGTTTGACAAAATAAATTTGACTGAGAAGTGCTAAAATGATGAGGTAAGGAGTTAAATAAAGGGTGACAATCTGGGAAAGCCCAGTGAAGGGCATTGAAACATGTTTCTATATCTTAAATCCAGTCTCTAATAAAAAGTGGACAGTATGACAAAAATAATGGCCAAAGAAGATTAACCAAACTGCTTATCACCCCTTTGCATTTATAATTAGTATTATGATGCAGACTTTATAAGTTCTGAATAATTCCAGGCATTTTTAGAAACAGGAGAAGGGCAGGATATATTTTTGTTAACTGTACATGTACTCGGGTCCCTGTTTCATAAGACTTTGGCAAAACAGTGTCTTTCCTTTCACAATCTGGATTGCACAGGTATGGATTTCCTTTCTGTTTTACTATATTATCACAAGGCATCCTGCTTGCCAAGTCGCATGCCCTTAAACTGAAATGGCTTCTGGGAGAGCACAAGATTATCTGTGACTGTAAATCATTCAGTTCCTACTGTCTAGAAACCCCAGAAGTAGTTAAATAGATGTCTTTGGCTTCAGGTGGGGGAAATCTTTCCTTAAAAACCAGCTCAGCTCATTACTGGACCTTTTGAAAAGCTTTTATTTAAATAATGTTTTAAATTGCTACGTGTTTTAGCAATGTGTGAGTCTGAAGGGGAAAAGAGGGTAAGAATGTGTATTGGTTTAATGCTAAGGGCAAAAGCTGGTAAAGGAGTAGATATTAAAGCTCCAACATTCTAATATTAATTTTTCTTTCCTTTTTAATTTGAGCATGTTAGTCTCTGTGGGCTTTTCTTACAGCACTGGAATTGAATATAGTGGGTCTGTATATATAGTGCACAGCAAATAGCATCTAACACAACAGTTATTGAAGAACACAGTCTATAATCTCAGTGTTCGCTGAGGGAGGAATATCCTTGTATCCGATGGGAGGGAAGATGAACTAGAGGTTAGTACAAGCTGAGAAAAACTTAGCTTATATGTCCTGGCTTCTATTCCTAGTTCTTCCAGTGACTTACTGAGTGGCCTCAAGTCAATCATGCCACCTTGGGGTGCCTCAATTAAAATATATGAAACACTTGAGGAAATTAATCACTTGAATTAGAAATATGTTGTGAAAGATACCACACACACAAAAGCAAAGAATTTCATGATGAATATAATTACCCTAGGTTTATTACTATTATTATGCTTTTCCTATATCAACTTTTCATGTCTGTATGCAACCCATATTTCAACATACCATAGTTGAACATAAAGAAAAAAGAGATAATATTGGAATATCTTGAAATGATTGAGTGATTTTTGCCTAGGTAGATAAAAGTTCATTTGCAATTTTATGTTTATCTTATTCTCACGAATCTTTTATTCCCCCTCCAAAGGGATCTCACACAAATCTCTCTGGGAGATAGATATGGAGACAGGGGAGCTATGATACCTAGTAGGGTTATAACTCATTACAAACCAATTAGTCTGGCAGATGATTCAACAATACAACAAGAAACATTTAAGAGCCTACTATATTTCAGGCACTACACTAAGCACCGAGGACAAAATAAACCTCTACTATGTGCCAAAAATTGTAATAAGAGCGGAGGGTGCAAGGTAAGGTAAAAACGACCCTACTCTCAGGAATCTTACAGTCTAAAATGGAGGAAACAATAAGCAAATAACTATGTACAACAGATAGATACAGTACAAATCTGAGATAATCACACAGTGAAGGCACTAGCATTAAGGGCTATGGAGAAAGACAAAATGGAAATAGATTCTGGCCTCAAGAAATTTACATTAAATTGTGAGGAAGGGGGAGAGTGGATACAACATACACACAGCTAAGTAAATAGAAAATATACTATGTATAAAATAATTTCAGGAGAGAACACACTATGAACTGATGGGATAAGGAAAGTTGAGCCAGCACGTGAAAGATACAAAGGATTCTTTGAGGAGGTGGTAAAGACAGAGTGTGATCCAGACCACTAGCATAAGAGAATGTAGGAGATGTGTGAGGAACACCTAAAAGCCAGTTTTATTAGCTGTTCAACAAATATTTGTAGACTATAATGTCTTTAAGGTCAGGAGGGATCCACTATAGTAACTTTTTTGTATCCATATTCCTAGTGTTTAGCATAGTACCTGTCACATAGTGAGTAATAAATTCTAAATCAGTTTATTTTACACAGCTCAGGGTAGACTCTTCTAATTTTAAAAACTCAACTCATTATGAATTTCAACTTGACAATTCAATATGTTGCCATCATATAGAAGTTATACAGTGATGTGTACCAAAGTTCAGGATTATGGGATTTAAAACAGAAAAGATCATAGAATCATAGATTGAGAGCTGGAAGAAACTTTAGAGGTCAGGAAATCCAACCCATTCATTTTATAGATGAGGAAAGTAAGACAGAAGATGATAACTTTCTTGGATGACAGAGCTAGTGAGCACTGAGTCAAGATTCAGACCCATCTTTCCATCTACAGTCTAGCCCTGGGTTCACTCAATCACATTGCCTGTAGTGTCCTTTGAGACCATCTACTTCCATCTCCTTTTTTTTTGATATGTGAGAAAACTGAGACCAGAAAGGCAATATGGATCTTCTAAAGTCATAGAGCAGACAACAAACTAGAATTTGAGTTCAAACATTCAGGCTCCAAATTCAGTGTTATTTCTACTATGCCATGTCACTCCTACAATACAATCAAATATTAGCAAAATAATGTTTCTTTGTCTACAGGTTTATCCAAATTTCTCAGAAGATTTTACAACTCTTTTGCCCAAGGTCATTAATAAGTTATTGAAATAACACATTCATTGGTATGCACAGATTATATACTTGGCTCACACTCCAAATATTCCTGGGAGCATGATATTATAGAAAGAGCACTCTCTGGGAAGTAAGAGAGAAACTGGGGTACTTTTTTCTTCCTCTGCTACATCCTCACTAGGTGACTCCTCAAGTAGGTCACTTTACCTCTCTGGTCCTTAGTTTCCCTGAGATGCAATAGACCAGATGATTCCTAAGGTCTATTTTAGCCCTGATGTTCTGAGTCCATGCATAGTAAGCAGCACCATCTCACCAGCTAATGGGGCAGACAGTGTTCAATTGTAACAATTGGGAATTAGATACCTTCCTGAATACCTGGAACCAGGAGCCATTGTGCTCCTGTTCTAGCTCAAAATGTTCTTAATTTTCAGAGTTTGGCCTCAATTAGTTTTTTGCTATAGGTCAAAATTTCACTGTCTACAAAAAAACTACAGTGGAGGGCTGAAGATGGAGAAAAGCATTATGGGATATAATAGTGCTGCCCATTTGTCACCTATTAAGAAAGATCAGTGGCTGTTTCCAGGGTGGGGGTGGAGATGGTGGTATAGAGTAGCATCAACTACTTAAGAACTTAGGAAACCCAGGGGACTAGAGAAGCTCAGAAATTAATTGATGTAGCCTCATAAACAAGCTTTGGGCAAGGCTGTTACTTTTTAAGAAAACCTACAGAAGGCTTAGATGAGTCAGTAACTCCAGATGAATTTTCTAATGTTTCCAAAGATTACATTTATAAAGCAATGCTATTATTATTGTTTGCCCTTCATTCTTGAAGGACCAAAATGACATCACAATATCAGGATCAATCTATAGCATGTCCAGTTGTGACTGATCAGACCAATGTGAGCTCAAAGGGTTTTGCCACAGGTCAGACACAAATAGTCCATAAGAACATTTGGGAGGGAGATATCTTTAAATATGCAAATCTCACATTTCTTTTGAACTGCCACAATGCTGCTTTGCTCGTAGAGCACAATGCCTTCTTTGACATGGGCATGCCAATGTGGGGAAGTCCTATGTCAGTGTTTCTTATATCTCACAATCAATACCAAAGTTCTTCAGAGAGACCTTGAGAGTGTCCTTATATTGTTTCTTTGGACTTCATTTGCCTTGTGCCAGTTCTGCAAAATATAGTCTTTTAGGCAAATGTGTATTTGGCATTCAAACAACATGGCGAGCCCATTGTAGTTGTTCTCTCTGCAGGGGTGTAATGGTAAGCAAAGGAGTATTTAGCACCTTGTTTCAGTTCAAGTGTCTTTGAGCCTTGCATATGATTATATCGTCTTTGTTAAGAAACAGTACAGTGGGAGGGACTTGGCAAACACAGAACAGGAAGGACTTAAGAGGTGGGTGGAATGGGGAGGAGCTAATGACATATAAAAAGCTCTAGCACAGCTGGGACTGAGCAGAACTGGGAGGAAGCATGGCTGTGGCACCAGCACTTTGTCTGCCTGTGTTGATATTACTTTGTCAGACCTGTCTGCTGATAGAGGATGTTGCTGCTGTTAACAGAAACCTTGGAACCTTACTGTTGGTTCAGAAACACTGAAAGGAGATTTTCTTGTTGTCTGTTTATAGAAATCCTGAAGGAGGGTTTTACTGATGTTTTCAGAGGTCCTGGGACTTTACTGATGATTTTTGTTGATTTCTCAGACCCTGTTTGTGGGTCTTTGTTGATTTCACAGGCAGAAAGTGAATTGATAATGGTGCTGGCAATGTGCATGAATGTTGTTGTGGCTCTGTTAAGTTTCATCTTCTAAGAAACAGAAACTGCAAAGGGCTTGAGGTGCACTGGTCACTGTGAGCTTCAATATGGAATGGGAACTGGACGAGGAGCTGAGAGCTTCCTACCTGTGAATCCAGGTTATGGTTGGGTGAATTCAGACAAAATCTGGGAGCATGGAAGAGGAACCATGGAATTTAGGAGCCAGCCTTGAGCCAAGATGAAAGGATCTTTCCTTGGGTACTTAGTGCTGATTGACAAGATCACAATTTGCTGAGACTTAGGGGTGGGTAAACTTTGTACTTTGTACTCCTAAAGGGTGATTGAGTTAAGGGTGATAGGAAGCTAGTCTCCAATAAAGAAGAAAGGAGACTTTTTGACTGATGAGATTAGGACAATGTGACCTAGGAGTGGGAGACCTTTGTTCTTTGTATCCCTTAAGGAGGATTGCTCCTTAAGGATGATTGAGTTAAGGATTTACTGAATGATATCTTTTGTTTAAAACTATGTGGCCACTTTAGTGATAAGTTGTTATATTATATCATTGTGATTTCTGTGAATGTTTTACCTTAGTTTAATGCTGAATAAATAAGAGAGCTCATTATACTATGTAATCAGAACCTTAGAGCTATTCACAGCAGCAGTCTTCTGGAAAGCTGCTTATGCTTGGCTTTACAAGTGGAGTTTGAATGCTTGACAGTTCAGTTCAAGAAAGTACCTCAATGTCCAGTACCTTAACTTGCCAGGTGATCTTCAGAATCTTCCTAAAACAATTCAAATGAAAGTGATTCAGTTTCTTGGCATGGAGCTAGTAGACTGTCCAGGATTGACAGGCATAAAACAATGAGGTCAGCATAGTGGCTCTGTAGACCCTCAGTTTGAAGTTTGGTAGGCAACCTAATACTGCTTCTCTTCCACACATTCTTTTGGAGCCTCTCAAAGGCTGAGTTACCTTTGGCAATGCACGTGTCAGCCTTGTGTAATGGGAATGTAAATTTAAAGATCTTCCCTGCCCCCTAGGCTAAAGTGCATCTGGAGCCTGGGGTAGGAGGCTTGTTTTTCAGTAGATACTTCTTGATTGACCAGTGAGTCAATAAGGTTGTTACATTCTCTGAGCCAGGAGAAGGCTATATAAGCCCTGATGTGTAGTTTTGTTTTGGGGCTCACTTTGAGAAGTGTTCTGTGATTTGATCTGGATTCTGGGAAGCCATTGTCCAGAGCCCTCAGGCTTTGAAAAACCCAGATGTTGAAGCCCAGATGTTGATTTGGTATGGATGTAATGGTTGGACAGTTTGGAAAGCTGTCTACTTGATCTGTTTCTGTCTTGATAATTCTGTCTGTGTACTTTGAAGTTCGGGGTGCTGACCTTTTCCCCTGAACAAGGTAAACGATATATGTCTGACTGATTAAAGTAAGCTTGTTAACCCATTTTGAGTTGCTTTCCTTTAACAAAGCAGATCCAAGAACCTGTGTTGGCAGCAACCCTGAGGACTCTTGGGGTGTTTGCTGCTACAAAAATTCTTTTGGAGCCTCTCAAAGGCTGAGTTACCTTTGGCAATGCACGTGTCAGCCTTGTCATCAATGTGTATATCCCTGGAAAGTATACTGTCAAGGTAAGTGAACTTATCCACAGCATCCAAAATTTCTCTACTTCTTATAATCCATGGTTCCATTTATGAATGGTGCAACACTGGCTAGTGAAGAACCTCTGCTTTCTTGGTGTTAGTTAATCATGAGGCCAAAATTAGCACAAGCAGTAGAGAACCATTCCATACTCTGCTGCATCTCAGAGAGGTTGCATTGAGTGCACAATCATCTGTGGGAACTATAATGCTTACAATGTTATTTTTAATTAAACTTTTTATTTATATTTTTTGAAATTATGTAAAATATTCCCATATTAGTCACTTTGTACAAGAAGACTAATAAAAAAAAGAAGAAAGTGAAAAATAGCATGCTTCAGACTGTATTCAAATAATATGAGTTCTTTCTCTGCAGGCAGATAGTAGGCTTCATCATTAGTCCTTTAAGGTTTTCTTGGATCATTGTATTGCAGAGAATAGCTAAGTCATTTACAATTCTTCATTGAACAATATTGCTATTACTGTGTACAAAGTTCTCCTGGTTCTGTTCACTTCACTATGCATCAGTTCATGTAAGTCCAGGTTTTTCTGAAATCATCCTGCTTGTCTTTCTTATATTACAATAATATTTCATTACAATCATATACCGTAGCTTGTTTAGCTATTCACCCAATTGATGGGCATCCCTTTGTCTCTCAATTCTTACCCACTAAAGTGCTTTTTTTTAATAACACTTATAACAGGGGCGGCCAGGTAGCACAGTGAGTAAGAGCACCAGCCCCAGAGTCGGGATGACCAGGGATCAAATCCAGGCTCAGACACTTAGCACCCACCTAGGAACACCTGGCCATGTAACCTTGAGCAAGTTACTTAACCCCAATCGCTTAGGGGCGGCCAGGTGGCTCAGTGAGTAAGAACACTGGCCCCAGAGTTGGGATGACCTGGGATCGAATCTGGGCTAAGATACTTACCACCACACCCAGAAATAACTGGCTGTGTAACCTTGAGCAAGTTACTTAACCCCAATTGCTTTGAAAAAAAAATAACACTTATGACAGAGCTACTAAAATTATGATTAACCTCCTCATCTAGATGGGCAAACTGAAATTTTAAAAGATTCAGTCACATTATAAAGCTAGTAAGGGGCAGAGCCAGGTCTTCTGATGAGTCCAGAACTTTACCCAGACCAATAAGCTGCTAATTTGAATCCCTGATGAATTGGCTTGTCATTACTCCTGGTTGACTGGATCCACTGTCTGAAAAATGAGGAACATTGGGTTTAAGGATAAAAGGGGACAATGTACTCATCAAGCAAATGGATGTAATGAAAAAGTCAAAACACTCATTAAGAACCTAGCAGCATAAAGCATAATTGGAGATACTTAGTTCAACCCAAATCAATCAATTCATTTCAATTTAATTCACAAAATATATACATGTAAGATTTATACATAATGAGAAGGGGCAAAATATAAGCTATAGGTAGCTAGCCTTGGAGCAAGGTAGACCTAGAAGCAAGTGCTACTGGCACATGTTGGCTGTGTCACCATGCTCAAGTCATTTATCCCCTTAGTGATGGAGCTAATTCTCTAAAATTATGTTACCTAAGATTTGCTGATCTGTAAAGTTGGACAGACCCAGCTTGGTGCAATGGTAATGGGAATCTGAAGATCTTCCCTGCCCCTTGATAGGCTTAAGTGAATTTGAGACCCTTCCCTTATTTGAAAATAAACTCTGGTGTGGCCAGGTAGCACAGTGAGTAAGAGCACCGGCTCCAGTGTTGAGAAGACCTGGAGATCGAATCCTGGGCTCAGACACTTAGCACCCACCCAGAAACACCTGGCCGTGTAACCTTGAGCAAGTTACTTAACCCCAATTGCTTAGGGGTAGACAGGTGGCTCAGTGAGTAAGAGCACTGGCTCCAGTGTCAGGATGACCTGGGGATCAAATCTGGGCTCCAATACTCAGCACCACACCCAGAAATAACTGGCCGTGTAACCTTAAGCAAGTTACTTAACCCCGATTTCTTTAAAAAAAAGAAAATAAACTCTGCCCAATAACAGGCTGAATGTGGTCACATGGAGCCTGTGGTGGGAGGCTTGTTTTTCAGGACCGCCCACACCTTGTTACTTTGTAATTGGGCAGTGGGTCACGAGGGTTGTGATATTCTCTGACCCTGGAGAAGGCTATATATACATACCCTGATATGAGGTTTGCTTTGGGGGCTCAGTCATGGGAAGAGTTTTATGATTTGTCCAGATGAGACTCTGGACAGCTGTTGAGTCCCCAGGCTTTGAAAATCCAGATGTTAGTGCTTCTCTCTCTGGTAACTAACTAGGTATGGATGTAACAGTCAGATAGCTAGAAGGCCTGTCTGCTGGTCTGTTTATTATTTTTTGTCTGCTTACAACTTCTATTTGTATTCTTTGAAGTTGGGGGTGCTGACTTTTTCTCCTAAACTAGGTAAATGATATATGTTTGATTAAAATAAGATTGTTAACCTCTTTTTTAAGTTACTTTCCTTTAGAAAGTCAGATCAAAGAACCTGTCCTAGCAGCCATCCTGGGTATGCTAGGGTGCTTGCTGCTACACTTGGCCATTTCCTCTGTCAATAAAATCATAGGTTTGTACCCCCAAATAGGAAAAAACAATTACAAAAACACTGTTTTTGTATCTGTAAAGACAAAACAAGGGAATGACACAAACAAAGAAAAGGTTCATGCCCTCAGGGAGCTAACATTTTAGGGATACAACATGCGAACAGAAAAGGATATACAATGTATGTTATAGATAATAATTTGAAAAGAAAGAAAGCATTAACAATGAAGAGAATCAGGAGGGGTCTCCTTTAGGAGGCAGCACATGAACAGAGCCTTAAGATTGTAAAATTTAGAGCCTTAATATTGTAAGAAACAAAGGAGAAGAGGGAATGCTTTTCAGGTGGGGGATATCCTATGCAAAAGCACAGAGGCAAAAGATGGAATTCTAAATTTAAGAGACAACAGACATGTCAGTTGGCCTGAGCCATAGAGTGTTTAAAGAGGAATGGTGAGAAGTAAACTTGAAAAGGTAGGCTAAAACAACATGGTTAAGAACTTTAAATGGAAACTAAAGAATTTGTATTTAAACTAGAGGTAATAGGAAGCAACTGAAACTTTTGAATGAGGGACTTATATACTCAGAGCTGTGCTTTGAGATTAATTTGGTAACTGGGTGGATGAAAGATAGAAATGGGAAGATTGTGGACATAAGGAGATTAGGAAAGTAATTAAATAGTATAGGACTTAAGAGGTAGCGAGGACCATGAAGGGGGAAAATGGGGTAAATGAAAGAAATAAGTTATAGAGATAGAATTAACAAAACTTAACAACTGATTTGGTTATAAAGGTAGAGAGTAAAAATGAAAAGTAGACATGATTTGAAGTTTTGAACCTGAGAGAATGGATGGATGGTGGTACCCTTAATAGATATAGAAGTGTGGAATTGGGGTAAATTTTTAGTGGGAGCTAAATTATGAGCTCCATTTTGGACACGTTTAATTTAAAACAACAAGACATTCACTTAGAAATGGTAATGTCAGGGGCAGCCAGGTGGCTCAGCAAGTAAGAGCACCGGCTCCAGTATTGGGATGACCTGGAGATCGAATCCCGGGCTCAGACACTCAGCACCACACCCAGAAATAACTGGTCGTGTAACCTTGAGCAAGTTACTTAACCCCGATTGCTTAAAAAAAAAAAAGAAATGGTAATGTCAGCATGGAATCCCTCAGAAAAAGAGATATGGCCCAAACTATAGTCAATGAGATTTGTATTTGTTGTAGTGCTCAGGTTCAAAATCATTTAAGCCTCTGCTTTACTGCATTTTAGTGGGTGAAAAATTCCATAAAAGTCATTGGATACCCATTCCACAAAACTGTTTGATAATGAAGAAGTAGAGGAAGGAGGAGGAAAAGAGAGAGAGAGAGAGAGAGAGAGAGAGAGAGAGAGAGAGAGAGAGAAAGAGAGAGAGGGAGAGAGGAGAGAGAGAGAAGAGGCAGGGAGATTTTAATTATATATTGATGACAATGTATAAGGAGATATTAAAATAATTCAACTAGGATTAGGAGCATTAAATGGGTGGCCAGAATTCTTCGTATTAACCAATACCTTATGGTAGGGTATAAACTACACATTATGTACTTCTGTGCAGCACTAGCCTCAGCAGCAAATGGGGGTGAGGATGGTCATAATAATTGCAACTTGTTAACAAAGCACAATCAAGATCCAGCAATGAAAGTATCACTATGAAGTGCAAAGTATTTAATTGTCATTATCACCACTACTAATGATGTACTTTGCTGTATAATAAATGGTGCAATATAAACAAGAAATTTTAATTGTCATTGCAAATGGTATGATTAGCATTATGATATATTCGAATAGAAACTATAATTTTGTGGATGGCTTATGGGGGGGAGGTAATTTTATTTTGGTGAATCATTCCTTTTCACTTTGCCTGTGCTGATCTTTTACAGTGACCAGCTTCCTCAGTAGCCTATTATGGCAGCTAGCTTCTTCAAGTAATTTCTTTTTGTCATAAGAATTTAGTACTCCCCATTGCATTGACTTCAGAACAGCAAAGAATTGAAGAAGGAGTGGGATTAGAAATCAGATGCAAAGAATCTCAAATTTGGAGAACTCATCTACTCCAATCCATATCTGAAGAAAAATTCAAACTTTAAAATACTCAATAATTGACCATGCAACCTTAACTTAAATACATCTAATGGTGGGGGAGAGGAGGAGACAAATTATGTTCAGATTAGCCCTTTCCACCTTTGGAGACTCTTCCCCTCTCCTCTCTTCTTTCCTCTCCTCTCTTCTTTCCTCTCCCTGCCTCTTCTCTCTTCTCTCTCTCTCTCTCTCTCTCTCTCTCTCTCTCACTCTCTCTCTCCTCCCGACTATAACTCTCTCTCTCTCTCTCTCTCTCTCTCTCTCTCTCTCTCTCTCTCTCTCTCTCTCTCTCTCTCTCTCTCTCTCTCTCTCATTCTTGCTTACTCTCTTTTCTGATCTCCAACTTTCCAAACTCTTACCTAAACTTTTATGCCTAGAAATAAACATCATACTCTAGATATGGTATTGTTGTATGACCAGTCTAAGCAGGACTCCCTGCAAAAATTTGGAGCTGAAAGGATCTTAGACATCACCAAATTCAAATCTTTAATTTTACAAAAGAGGAAACTGAAAATCACAGTTAAAGCGACTTATCCAAAGTCATATATAAATTTAGTTATAGTCAGTATTAGGACCCCTATTTGCTTCCAGGCCAGTGTTCTTCCCTTTATTCCACACTATTCTCTCCATACCCCACATAAAATGGTGTTATTTCATCATCATCCCTGAGACAAACAACATCTATTGATGGAAGGCTTAGTGGGTCTGCTATTGAATCAAGATAAACAAACAAAGGCATATTCTGAACCCTTGTGAAGCCAATATTCTAATTCTGGTTCATTGCCATGGAGGATGCCTCACAATATAGAACAGAAAAAATAACATTGTATAACAAAATGAACATTCATGCTCTTATTTAATGGCAAAGATTGGATTTAGCATGTATGTTCAGAGTGAGATTCAAGAGACTTTCACTTAATAGGTCCTCAATAAATATTTGATGATTGAATGAAAAAGGAGAAAGAATGGAAGGGAGAGGGGTGGAGTTCATAGAGCAAGGTGAAGGGAAGACACTGGAACAGTTGCAACCTTGAAATAAGTGATAATATTTGGCTTAATAGAATAGCTTAATTGTATAATTGCTTAGAGGGCATCACAGCTGCCCAGAAATGATCTCACCTTTTCTAGACATAACCTGGACCACATCCCTATTCTCCATACATACACTGATGTCTCTGCCTGTATTTCAAACAGGGAAACAAATCTCCCTCCTCCTATCCTAAAGGATATTTTATATCCTTCCAATATTCCATACTCCTTAGCACTAAAAGAATTGAGTTGAATATATTTTCAAATGGAACAGTTTAAAATTTGTACATATGTGTTCTTCCCTACAAGTCAAATTTAAGATCCTTCAGGACAAAGTTTTTTTGCTGTTTGTTTTCTTTTCTGTTGAATCACCCACCTCTGGCAGAGAGTAGGCACTATATAAATACTTGTTGAATAAATGAATGAACCGCACATCTAATGAATTCTTTCTTCAGCGGCCCTGACTAAAAATTATTCGCTCTTTGCTTTACTCCACTTCCTTCTACATAACTGCTGAAAAGGTCACCATTAGCAATTAATCACACTGTATTAATATTAAATTCCTTTTTAGGGATTTTGAACTATATATAGGTACATAGGAATGAATGAATGAGTGAATGAATGAATTTCCCTATTGTAGGTCAAACATTTTAACAGTTATTAAAAGAATTCAGTACAAGTAGTCATTTGCGCGGCACACTGACTAGGCACAGATTAAAAACAATTCCTCTCTTAGAACGTATCACCTAAAATAAAGATAGATAATACAAACATATATTGATAACATTAAAACAAAGTTTTAAAATGCAAATTGATTAAGTTTTAGGTCAAAGAAGAGTTAAGTGGTTTCACATAATATGCTACGAAATGAATCTTTGTCAGTGGACAAGCACCTTTAAGGTTTTTTATATTTTGTTTTTATATCACAAGCATTTACAGATGACTCCCACACCAGGAGAGATCCCTTGTAACATAGTAAAACAGTTAAATACAACTAATAATACAATGAACTCATCTGAACATGAAATGCAACATTTTACATCTGTGGTATATCTTCCACATCTTTTTTTAATGAACAAATGCATTTTATCTTTCAAACACTGACTCCACTAGTGGAAAAAAGAAAAACAAATTTCTTGTTACAAATGTGCATAATCAAATAAAACAAATTCCCTCAGTGGTTATAGAAAAAATACAAAACTCTCATTCTGAAACCTACATGCATGACCTCTCTGTAATGTATAAGTGCATGTTTCATCATCAGTCCTCTGGAATAGCTGTTTAATTATGGCTCTTATGGATTTTGAAGTTGTTTGTTTTTTCCAGAATTGTTGTTATCATATCTATGATTTTCTGGTTCTGCTCATTTTATTCTTCATCAGTCCTTAGAACTGTTCATTTTTATATTAATGTTATAGTATATATTGTTCTTCTAGTACTGATTACTTGCATCAGTTCATAGATATCTTTCCATGTCTTTTCAAAGTCATCTCTTTCTCCTTTCTTATAGAGCAATAGCATTGTATTACATTCACATACAACTTATTCAGCCATTCTTTAATTTATAGAGAGGACATTCCCTTAGTTTCCAGTTCTTCTGCCACTGTAAAGGCTACTTTGTATTTGTGTACAGAAAGGATTTTTTATTCTTTCTTTGATCTCTTTTAACTATAGGCCTAAGAGTGGTATGGTTAGGTGAAAGGGCATACACTGTTTCATAACTTTTTGTGACTAATTCCAAATTGCTTTCTACAATAGTTGTACCTACTTACAGCTCCACCAACAGATCATACATATGCCTATTTTCCCACATCACCTCCAGCATTTATTATTCCTTTTTTGGGGGTCATTTTTGCCACTTTAGTGGGTGTAAGTTAAACCTCAGGATTGTTTTAATTTATATTTTTCTAATTAGTAGTGATTTAGAGGATTGTAAGTGTGTTCAGAGAAGACTAGTTGTGAGGCTCCTTTCATGTGGCAAAGCACCTGGGGCTGATTCTATTCTGGCTGAGATTTATAAGGTGAGGGGTCCATTGCTCACCTAAAAGGTAATTGAAATTTTCCAGGTTTTATGGCAAGAAAAAGTTATCCTCCAGGAGTCCAAGGATACCTCCACTGTACACCTGTCTAAAGGCAAAGGAAATAAATTACCCTGTGACATTCAGAGGATAGGTCTCTCTCTTAGTCATTGCTGGCAAGATTCTTACCAGTCCTCTTTAATAGGTTGATTCTTCACCTGGAAGATGGTCATCTACTTGAGAGCCAGTGTGGCTTCAAAAAGGGCCAAGGAATGGTCTATACAGTGTTTGCTACCCAACAACTCCAGGAGAAATGCCAGGAACAGAATAGAGGTAGGTACAGAATGTTTGTAGATCTGACCAAGGCCTTTGATACTATCAGTCATGAGGACCTGTGGAAAAGTATGTCAAAATTTGGTTGCTGGGAGAAGTTCATCAATATTGTGCATCAATTTCATGATGGATCGATTGTCTGGGTTCTGGATAACGGATAATGCTCTTGCACTTTCCCATTCACCAGTGGAGTGAAACAAGGGTGTGTTCTTGCAGCCATGTTTTTTAGCATGATGTCTTCAGCCATGTTGTCAAACACCTTCAATAAAGAAGAACAAGGCGTCAAGGTGAACCATTGTACTGATGGCAAAATTTCAACTTGAAAAGGCTGCAAGCCAAGACTAAAGTGGAGGGAGTGTTGGTACATGAATTTTGTTTGCAGATGATTGTGCACTCAATGCAGCCTCCGAAGCTGAAGTACAAAGAAGTATGGATCGATTCTCTGTTGCTTGTGCTAATTTTAGCCTAACAATTAACACCAAGAAAACACAGGTGCTCCATCAACCAGCACCACATCATCCATGTGCAGAACCATCAGTTACAGCAAATGGAGAAGTTTTGAATACGGTGGATAAGTTCACTTACCTTGGCAGTATACTTTCCAGGAATAATTGATAATGAGGTTGACAAAAATATTGCTGCCAGAGCTAGCTCAGTGTTTGGGAGGCTCTGAAAGAAAATATGGGAGAGAAGAGGTATTAGACTAACTACCAAACTGAAGGTCTTCAGAGCTGTTGTGCTGACCTCATTGTTATATGCCTGTGAATCCTGGGCATTATACCAGTACCATGCCAGGAAACTGATTTGCTTCCATTTGAATTCTCTTAGGAAGATTCTGAAAATCACTTGACAAGAGAAGATACCAGACTCTGAGGTCCTTTCTCCAACTAATCTGCCAAGCATTCAAACTTTACTGCAGAGAGCACAACTGCAGTGGACTGGCCATGTTATTCAAATGCCAAATGCACACTTGCACTATTTTATAGAGAACTAATAGAAGGCAAAAGCTCACATAACAGTCAGAAAAAGTGATACAAAGATACTCTCAAGGTCACTCTTTTTCATTTTTCAAATGCTTTATTAACTTCTGATTTACATCATTCATTTCCGCCAGATTTTGAGTTACAAATTTTCTCCCCATTTATCCCCTACCCACTGCCCCAAAATAGCAGTCCCATAGGATAACCCCTCCTCCAATCTGCTCTCTCCCATATCTTCTCCCATACACCCTTCAACTTTTCCAGTAGGGCATGGTGGATCTCTATGCCCCAGTGCCTGTATATCTTATTTCCAAATTACATGTAAAATAGTATTAATAATATTGTGAGTGTGTGTATATATATATATATATTTAAACATTTGATTTTAAAACTTTGAATTACAGATTCATTCCCTTCCTCCCCTGTCACCCACCCTTACTGGGAAGATAAGCAGTTCAGCATAGGTTGTACATGTGTAGCTAATGCAAAACATTAACATGGTAGATATATTGTAAAAGACTGACTATATTTCCCTCCCTCCTATCCCACCACCCACTTGTTAAATTCTCTACTTTGATCCCGTCCCTTTTCAAAAGTGAGTGTCTCCAACTTCCCTCCCCCCCAGCCTGCCCTCCCTTCCATCATCCCCCCTCTCATCCCCTTCCCCTTACTCTCCTATATGGTGAGGTACCCTATTTAGTGTGCATTTCATTCCCTTCCCGAGCCAAATTCAATGAAAATAAGGTTGACCCATTCCCTTTTGCCTTCCCATTATTCCCCTCCCTTGTAACCATTTTCCTTTGCCTCTTCTATATGATATAGTTTACCCCATTCCATCTCTCCCCATCTCCTCTCATTATATTCCTCTCTCCCCTCTTAATTTCACCTTTGAAGTACCATCCCTTCCTATTAAATTGGTCCTGTGCCCTCTATCTATGTATGCCTGTATACATATATACACACGTTCATATATGTATTCATGTGCCCATTTATCCTCTGATAAAGATACACACACACACACATATATATATATAATATATTTCTATTCCCTTCAACTATTTTCATACTGAGAAAAGTTTCATAAGTTGCAATTATCATTTTTCCATGTAGGAATGTTAATAGTCCAACTTTGATAAGTTCCTTATGATTTCTTTTCCCTGTTTACCTTCCCATGCTTCTCTTGCTTTTCATATATGAATGTCAAATTTTCTATTCAACTCTTTTTTTTTCATCAAGAATGCTTGAAAGTCTTCTATTCCACTAAATACCATATTTTCCCCTGAAAAATGATACTCAGTTTCACTGGGTAGGTAATTCTTGCTCCTTTGCCCTCCGGAATATCATGTTCCAAGCCCTTTGATCACTCAGTGTAGAAGCTGCCAGATCCTGAGTTATCCTGATTGTGTTTCCACAGTATTCAAATTGTTTCTTCCTGGCTGATTGTAATATTCTCTCTTTGATCTGGGAATTCCAGAACCTGGCTATTATATTCCTAGGAGTTTTCTTTTGGGGATCTTTTTCAGGAGGTAATCAGTGGATTCTTTCAAGCTCTATTTTGTCCTCTGGTTCTAAAACATCAGGGCAGTTTTCCTTGAGAATTTCTTGGAGGATAATTTCTGGGTTCTTTCTTTGATCATGGTTTTCATGTAGTCCAATAATTTTTAACTTATCTCTCCTGGATCTATTTTCCAAGTAAATGGTTTTTCCAATTAAATATTTCACATTGCCTTCTATTCTTTCATTTGTTTGGATCTGTTTAACAGCATCTTGATTTCTCATAAAGTCATTAGCTTCTATTTGCTCCAATCTAATTCTGAAGGAATGATTCTCCTCATTGAGCTTTTGAGATTCTTTTTTCCATCTGGCAAATTCAGCTTTTTAAGGCATTCTTCTCCTCCTTGCCTTTTTGAGCCTCTTTTGTCATTTGAGTTAGTCTGTTTTTTTAAGGTGTTATTTTCCTTAGTCAGGCTGTTGACTCTCATTTTGTAATTTTCTTGTATCATTCTCAGTTCTCTTGCTAATTTTTCCTCCACTTCTCTTATCTGCTTCTTAAGGTCTTCTATGGCCTGTAACCATATTTTTTTTCCTTTCAAAGTATTTTCCTTTGAAGCTTTTGGTACAGGAGTTCTGACTTCACTTTGTTACTCCTGTTCCATGCTTTGATCCTTTTTGTCCCCAAAATAGGAGTCTAATGTTGGATTCTTCTGTTTGCTTTTCTTCCTTTGCCTGGTCTTGTTGCCACTAAATTACTTGACTTTTGGTCTTTTTGCCACAGTAGGATTGTGCTACCAGACAGGGAAGCTTCATACCAAATGCTGGGGTTTTCTCAGCTTCTGGAGGTATTAGTTGGGTACCCTCTCTGAAGCCTCCACACACGCTGGTAAGCTGGTCGCACACCCCAGGACCTCCACACCCTAGACAGCAATACAGATCCAAGCAGGTTAAAGCAAGAGCAATTATCCCTCAGACAGGTCGCTTGGTACCCCTACAGTCTGCAGGCCAGGAGCTGAAGCTGCCACGTGGCAGGGGCTGTGCCGGAGCCCTCAGCAGTTTCTCATCCTGGGGGCAAAAGCCAATGCACTCCCAATACTGGGTCCAAAGTCCATACTGCACTGACCTCTCACTTCGAGCTTAGCATCTATGGGTTGATAATTTTGGAAACCACCACAGCTGCTGATTATCTGGAGTCCCTCTGGCTGGCATCTAGTCAGGCCCACCCTGGGGCTAAAACCTTGGTGTGGAGTTGGGCTCAGCTCCCAGAGCACTGTGCTGGCCAATTCCTGCCAGCCTGCTGGGCTGTCCTCAGCAGGAGGTTAGCTTGTCTGTGTCATTTTGTGGGTTCTGTACCTCCAAAGTTTGTTCAGGGTCCCCTTTAACATGGATTGGAGGTGACGAGAGCCGTGGCCCCACGGAGGTTCTGTTTCTACTCCACCTCAAAGTCACTCTTAAGAATTTTGGAATTGATTTTTGACAGGGGAGACACTGGCACAGGACCAACCAGAATGGCATGCCCTCACCAGAGATTATGCTGTGCTCTATTAGCAAAACAGAATGGAAGTAGCTCAAAAGACATGTGAGATGCACAGATTTTAAGAATCCACACCAAACATTCATATGAACTATCTGTGCCTCACTTGTAGTAGAGCATTCCAAGCTCATATTGTTCTGATCAGCCATAGTCAGTAACTACGTAACTAACTCTAACATGGTGATATCATTTTGGTCCTCCTCAAGAACCAAGGACAACAACCAACTAACCAACCAACGGTGATATGGATCATTTTTGCATGTCTATAAATTAATTGCCTGGGTTGGTTTTTTTTTTTGCTGGAGAAATGTTTGTTCTTACACTTAGACCATTTATTAATAGGATGATGTCTCTTTTTCCTAAAAATTTGAATGCATTACCTACATGTTTTGAAAATGAGACCTTTGTCAGAGAAATTTGATGCCAAGATTTTTCCCAGTTAATTATTCCCTTTTTAATCTTAGCTTTATTGGAGTTGATAATGTAAAAAACTTTTTTAAATTTTGTATAATCAAAATTATCCATTCTAACTTCTGTGACCCTCTCTATTTTTCTCTTACAGAAGTAATTTTTTTTTCATTTTTTTTCTAATTTGCTTATGATGTGACTTTGTATATCTATAAGCCTTTTTTAAGCTCTACTGTATGCCACATATTCTTCTAAATAATAAAGACACAAAAAATGTAAAGACACTTATAAACCAAGCCCTTTCTTTCCAAACAAAATCCATTCTGCAAAAACTGTAAGGCCAAAGCTCATATAACAAAGTGCTATTTGCATACATTTTAGTAGGTTAAATGATGAAAAGTTGATGAATCCCTAAAAATTTTGCTATCAACCACCCCTTAAAAAACATAACAACACATATCCAAATAATTGGTTTGCATTTACATAAAGGAGAAAAAAAGATGTAACATGATTATTTGGGGAACTCAGGATAAATAAGGACAGCCAGGTGGATAAAGAAGATTTCTTTTCCTGAGTTCACTGTCCTCAGACACTTAGTACCCATGTGACCTTGGACAAGTCACCTAACACTGTTAGTCTCAGTTTCCTCATCTGTAAAATGAGCTGGAGAAGGACATGGTAAACCACTCTAGTATCTTTGCCAAGGAAACTTCAAATGGATTCACAAAGAGTTGGACATGACTGAAAAATGACTGAACAACAAACAACAGGATAAATAACAGGTGAATCAGGCTGTTACCAAGAGAAAAAAAAAGTTAGGGGAACACAGCGAATAATGGTAAAGAATTACAAGGCTGATGGACCACTATTTAGATTGTCACGGCAGTACTATATTAGACAAACTATTCAATTACCAGTCAGTGAGCATTTATTAAAAGCCTCCTACATGCCAGGCATGTGAGAAGTACTGGGAATACAAAGAAAGAAAAAACAAGGTCTCTATTCTCACAGAGTTCACTAATTTGGAAGACTACATGCATATAATAATATGCAAATAAGATATACAAGGGATAAGTTGGAGATAGTCTCAAAGGGAAAGCACTAAGATTAACTGGGATCAGAAAAGGATTCCTGTAGAAGCTGAGGATTTATCTAGTACCTGAAAGAAATCAGGAAAGCCAGGAGCTAGAGATGAGAAGGGAAAGAATTCTTGGCATAGAGGACAGTTTGTGGAAATACACAAAGTCAAGAAATGGCATGTTTTGTGTGAATAACAGCAAGAATAACATCTCATTGGATGATAGATTATGAGAAAGGAGATTAATAAGGTATAAGAAGATGAGAAAGAGAGAAGAGAGAAAAGTTTAAAAGGGATTTGAACTGAGTATTTTTTTTAATTGATCCTGGAGGTAATAGGAAGCTGTTACTGGAATTAGTTGAATAGGCAGTTGACTTGGTCAGATCTGTACTTTAGGAAGATCAATTTGACAACCTAGTAATGGATATGGATCAGAGAGAGAACTGACTTAGGGAGACCAACCATCAGGCTATTATATAGTCCAGATGTGAGGTGATGAGGGTCTGTACCTAAGGGAGTGCAATGCCAGAGGAGAAAAGGGGAACATATATAAGAGATGTTATGAAGGTAGAATTTATAAAACTTGGCAACTGATTGGGTATAGAGTAGAGAAGGTTGAAAATGGGGAGTCAAGAATGACACCTAAGACACAAGCCTCAATGCCTGGGAGGATGTTGGTGCCTTCGACAGTAATGGGGAAGGAAAAAGAATTCAGTTTTTGATGTGTAAAATTTAAAATGTCTGTGTGAAATCCACCATAAGATATCAAAGTGGCAATTGGAAATGTGAGACTTGAGGTCAGAAAAGAGGTTAGAGCTAGAACAATAGAGCTGAGAATCATCTGCATTGGTAGCAGGTGTGACCTGGATGAAGCTTCAGCAGAGGAGACTGAGCAGGAGTGAGAAAGTAGGTTAGCAGAAAAACCAGAAGAGATTAGTGTCACAAAAATCTAGAAAAAAGTGACTGTCCAAGAGAAGAGGTGACCAACAGTGTCAAAGGTCGCAGAGAGGTTAAGAGGGATGAGGACTGAGAAAGCCATTAAATTTGGCAATTAAGAAAATGAACAGGGGCAGCTAGGTGGTGCAGTGAGTAAGAGCACTGGCCCCAGAGTCGGGAGGACCCGGGATCCGTTCCGGCCTCAGATAATCAACACCCACACAAAATAACTGGCCGTGTAACATTGGGCAAATTACTTAACCCCAATTGTTTAAAAAAAAAAAAGAAAGAAAATGACCATTAGAAACTTTGAAGATTGAATTGAATGATGAGTTCAAAAGCCAGAGCACAAGAGAGTTAAGAGAAAATGAGAGGAAACTAATAGGAAAAATGGGCAGTAGAAGCATGCAATGATGTAATTCAAAAGCAAAAAAAAAAAAAAAGTCTCTTCACTCCAGAAAAATCAATATGTCTGCTTCAAAGAGGAATCTGTCCCTAATGGTGAAAAATTTTAAGATTCCAAAAAGGAAATTCTCTAGCATGGTGGATAGATCCTATTATGATAAATTTATGGGAGGGTATAGGCAAGAAGAAATCCAGACCCAAAATAGAACAAAATGAAGATGATGATGATGATGATTACATCACTTATGAATCATTTTAAGCTTTGTAAAGTGTTTTACAAGTATCTCATTTTATCCTTACAATAACTTTGATCTATTTGCTCTATTATTAGAAAAGTTCTAGTTATAAAGAGTTTTAAAAACTATTAGCTTTCAGTTGTTGTTTTTAATGAGTTCTCTATTACATTTGTTACTAAACAGTAGCAGAGAAAACATTACCACCATTGCAGAGCCCATGGAATATTGATGTGCGTATTTTTCTTAGGTTGAGAGAGAGAGAGGGAGAGACAGAGAGACAGAGAGAAACAGAGACAGAAACAGACAGAGAGATGGAGATAGAGAGAGACAAAGAGTTGGGGGCAGGTGGGAAGGGAGGAAGAGAGGGAGAGGGAACAATTTTCTGTTAAGATTAATAACTTTGGACTCACTACCTGAAAGTATATATATAGATATAAAATCAAATTTGTATTTAATTGGAGATTTCATTAGTTTGGGGCATAATTGATTTAGTACAAATCCTTATTGATTGATATATTGGCTGTGCTCTGCTGTTACTCTGATGATGGCTTTATTTTTAAGAAAAAACTAATTAAAGGGTAAGGAAGTAAGAAAAAAAGTAAGGAAGATGCAAACACTCTTTGAATTATAACCAAAGGCAGAAAGATTAATATGTAATAGGGAATCTGATTATGAGTGAAAGATGAGAAGGGTCTCACTAACAGTGAGGTTTGTAATCATCCTACTTCTGTCCAGTATCATGGACATTAGAGACACTTCACTGTAGGTACTGTTAGGCACTGACTGTAAGGATGTCTCAATTCAGCTATTTAATTTTTTTTTAATCTAACAGCAAAAATTTTTGTTCTGAGAAATTTCCTCAGACAGAACATGGTAGCACTGGGGTGATTTCTTTTCAGAGAAACTTTCTTTCCATTTAGGGGATGAAATAAGGGGAAACTTGGCACCATGATGAGGTGTTAGGTAAAAATGAAGCTTATCTGATACATTTCTAAGCCAGAAACTATAACTAATGTGATATGAGCATGATTTCCACTATCACAATAATTGTGATTAGCAGCTAGACTACATATTCCTTTGACAGCATAGTATTTTTGCCATAGATATACCAATGAATTTTCCTATTTTTTTTATTGAACCTTGGGTTATTATAAATGTTCTTTTTAAAAAGTGAAGACAGGAAAGGTTCATTGCCAAACAAAGGTGTGAGAGGATCATAGGAGAAGAAATGATCAGTTTTGATTATGTAAAATGAAAGGTTCTGCATATCTATGAAACTGATTTAAATATGTAAGAATAAGAATCATTCCCTAATAGATAAATGTTCAGTAGATATGAACAGGCAGTTCTCAAAAGAAGAAACACATGTTAGCAAGAAGAAAACTACATGAAAAAATGATCCAAATCAAAAAAGAAGGGAAGTGAAAATTGAAACACTCTGAGGCTCTAGCTCACACCCACCATGTTGGCAAAGATGATACAAAAAGAAATTGACAGTTGTTGGTGGGGATGTGGTAGGAGAGGCATACTGATTCACTTTTTGTGGAGCTGTGAGTTGATTCTATCATTCTGGAAAGGAATTTGAAACTATACCCAAAAAGGCACCTAACTGGGCATACCTTTTGTATATACCCTCAAATAGATACAGAATAAAAGACTTATACATACAAAAATATTTAGAGCAATGTTTACATTGATAGTAACAACAAAAAAGTGGATTCAAAGGAGTGTCACTCACTTAAGAAATTACTGAATAAATTACTATATATTAATGAAATGGAGCATAGAATTATCCTTAAAAAATAAAAGATGTGGTTTCAGAGAAACATAGGAGGAATTGTATGGCATTATTGAAGAGTTTATTTTTAAAATCCAAGTAAAACTAAAGTTATTAATTTAAGAATCCAACTGTTTGGGATCTCAAGAAAGAAAATGAAATTCAGGGAGCTGAGATGGCATCATAGAAGCAGGAAAATCCATAAGCTCCCCCAACAACCACCTCTAATACCTATAAAATATGACTCTAAACAAATTTTAGAGCTACAGAACCCACAAAGTGCCAGAGAGAAACAAATCTCCCACTGAAGACAGCCTGGAAGGCCTACAGGAAGGGTCCATCACAACAGGCTGGGAGCCAAGTGCAGTCCTGCATGAGCCACATGGTTTTGGCCTCAGGGTGGCCCCAACCAGTGGCTACCAGAGCAGACTTCAGGAGGGTGAATCACCAGCAGCTGTGGCAGTTTCCAGACTCCTCAACCCATAAACACCAAGAAGCAAGTAAAAGGTCAGTTGAGAACTCTGTTGGAAAGGAAGGGCACAGTCTGGTTCCTGTCCCCAAGGCAAGAGGCAGTGGAGTCACAGCAACTGTGGCTGCTTCCCTGTGAGGCTGCCTTCAGAACTCCTGGCCTGCAGATTGTAGGGGGACCAAGAGACCATTCAGAGGGTAATCACTATTGCTTTAACCTGCTTGGATCTGGATCATTGTCTTGGGTGGAGATCCTGGGGTGTATGGCCAGTGAGCCAGAACTTGTGGGGACTACAGAGAGGGCACCACCTAATAGCTCTAGCAGCTGCAAAAAAACCCAGTGATTTGGGACAAAGCTTTCCTCTCTGGAAGCAGAATTCTACTGTTGCAAAGAGCTCAAAAGTCAAGTAATTGACTGGCAACATGAGCAAGTAGAGGAAACAAAACAAGCAGAGCAATCAAACAAATCAAACTTTGTTCCCAAAAAGGAACTTTTGGGGGACAAAAAGGATCAAAGTATGGAATGGGAGGAAGACAACAAAGTCAGAACTCCTGAATCAAAAGCATCCAAGAAAAATATGAATTGGTTACAGGCCATGGAAAAACTCAAGAAGGATTTTGAAAAACAAGAAAGTGAACTGGAGGAAAAATTGGGAAGGGAAATGAAAATGATACAAGAAAATCATGACAAGGGAGTCAACAACTTGACTGAAGAAAATAACACCTTAAAAAAATAGACTAACTCAAATGGCAAAAGAGGCTCAAAAAGCCAATAAGGAGAAGGATGTCTTAAAAAGTCAAATTTGCCAGATGAAAAAGTAATTTCAAAAGCTCACTGAAGAGAATAATTCTTTCAGAATTAGATTGGAGCAAATGAAAGCTAATGACTTCATGAGAAATCGAGATACTATAAAACAGATCCAAACAAATGAAAAAATAGAAGGCAATGTGAAATATCTCATTGGAAAAACCACTGACTTAGAAAATAGATCTAGGAGAGATAATTTTAAAATTATTGGACTACTTGAAAGCCATGATCAAAAAAAGAACCTAGAAATCATCCTTCAAGAAATTCTCGAGGAAAATTGCCCTGATATTTTAGAACCAGAGGGCAAAATAAAAATTGAAAGAATTCACTGTTCACCACTTGAAAAAGATCCCAAAAAGAAAACTCCTAGGAAAGTCATAGCAAAATTCCAGAGTTCCCAGGTCAAGGAGACCTTGGAACAAGGTTCACAAGGTTGTTACAACCAGCCAGGAAGGAACAATTTTATTATTGTGGAAACACAATCAGGATAACACAAGATCTAGCAGCTTCTACATTAAGGGATTGAAGGGCTTGGAATATGATATTCTGGAGGTCAAAGGAGCTAGGATTAAAACCAAGAATCATCTACCCAGCAAAACTGAGTATAATGTGGTCATTCAATGAAATAGAGGACTTTCAAGCATTCTTTATGAAAAAACCAGAGTTGAATAGAAATTTTAATGTTCAAATACAAGAAACAAGAGAAGCATGAGAAGGTAAGCAGGGAAAACAAATCATACAGAATTTATTAAAGTTGAACTATTTACATTCCTACATGGAAAAACAATATTTGTAATTCATGACACTTTTCTCAGTATGCAGATAGTTGAAGGGAATATATATGTGCATATATGTGCGTGTGTGTATACATACCTATATGTTCATATGGGAGGGTATATGTGCATATAAATTCATATGTGAGTGTTTCTATATATGTGTACATGTTGTAAGGGTTATGGGATTTAAAGATCTTCCATGCCCCGTTGGACTTGCTGATGTAGCAGGAAGGGGTGGAGCAAGAGGAAGTGGAAGCCAAGCTAGCGTTCCTGCGGTGGCTGGCGGTGGTGGCAACGGCGGCGGCAGCAGAGGCAGTGGCAGCACGAAGCCCTTTTTGAGTTAGGACTGCTAAGGACTTTCTGCTAAGGACTCCTGCTGAAGACTGCCAGGGGCCGGAGCTGCTGGGAGCACGCTTCCAGGACGCTGGGTGGTTGCTGTGCGTGGGGAGAGGAGGACCTTTGCCTGAGGTAGCCTGTTCTGTTTTAAAGGCTTGAAAATGTGGGTGCTTTCTACTTTATCTACCTGTGCCAATATCATAACTACTCTGATGGCTTTCACTTTCTGGTTTTGGGACTCAGTCTTTTGGTATCTTAATAAATTTTCTAGTTTATTTCCCCATATGGCAAGCATGACGTATTTGTAATGGATAATTATATCAGCATATTTGTAATCTCCATAGGCATTGTGAATATGTCATTGCTGATACACATGTATACATAGAAAGAGGGCACAGGATCAGTTGAACAGGAAGGGATGATATATAAAAAATAAAATTAAGAGGTGAGAAGTATATAATGAGAGGAGATAGGGAGAGACAGAATAAGGTAAATTATCTCATATAAAAGAGGCAAGGGAAAACTTTACAATGGAGGGGAAGTACAGGAAGGCAAAAGGGAATGGGTCAAACTAATTCTCTTTGAATCTGCTTAAGGAAGGAATGACATACACACTACTAAATTGGGTATCTTACCCTACAGGAAAGTAGAGTTGAAGGAGATAAGAGGGGGGATGATAGAAGGGAGGGCAGATTGGGGGAGGGTAGTTAGAAGCACACACTTTTGAAAAGGGACAGGGTCAAAGTAGAAAATAAAATAAGTGGGGGGCAGGATAGGATGGAGGTAATATAGTCAGTCTTTCACTATATATCTACTATGGAAATGTTTTGCATAACTACACAGGTATAACCTATATTGAATTGCTTATCTTCCCAGTAGGGGTGGGTGATGAGAGAAGAAAGGAAAGAATCTGGAAAACAAAGTTTTAAAATCAAATGTTAAAAAATTATTATTATCATTATTATTTTTACATGCAACTGGGAAATAAGATATATAGGCATTGGGGTATGGCGGTCTCTTGCCCTACTAGAAAGTCAGAGGTGGGATAGGGGAGGATATAAGAGAATGCATATTGGGGGAAGGGGTATTCAGTAGGATCACTATTTTGGGGTGGTGTGTAGGTGAAAGACAGGGAGAAAAATTGTAACTCAAAACCTTGTGTAAGTGAATGCTGAAAACTAAAAATAAACAAAAAAAAAGAAAATGAAATTCAGTTGTGAATAAGATCTTTCATTTTACTAATGACACAAGTTTAGTGTAATTTGCTTTTCTAACAGTTCTTCCATCTTAAACCTTTAGGTGTATACACATGAAAATATAATTTATATCTTTTAATGAATAGTTTGAATTGACCTTGAGTAAATCATGAGAATTGTTTTTTAATCATCAGTGAAAGGAATTCTCCATATGGAAACTCCCTACTCCAAAACAGGTAACTCATCCACAACTGATATTTTTGCAGACTTGCTTACAGCCCCAAGAGATTAAATGATATATCTGTATGCCCACAGCTGGTATGCATCAGAATTAAGATTCAAACCCAGGTCTTCCTGATTTTAAAGCCAGTCCATGACACACCATGCCAAATTGCCTCTCTCAAATCATTGATATTATTGTTAAAAAAAAAAAAATGCTGTTCATGGAAAATAGCATCTATGCTCATCAGTGAAAAGGGAATACAAGTGGACAGGAGTAAATGTACACTTGAATTTTCCTGGAATATTAGAGTTAAAAGAGATGTTATAGATTTCCTACTTCAACTCAGTCATTTTATAAATAAGTAAAATGAGGCCCAAAGAGTTTATAACCAGAACATTAGTGATGAGGTATAAGCTCTAGGAATCCCCTTGAATCTTTCCACTGGATCTGGCATTCCCCAGAGGCCAAAAGGCTTCCATTATCAATGACTGAATCTCTGTCACCCTTAACCTAGCCTGTTATTGTTTGTTATCTCCAGGTAGCCTTTAGTGACTTCCCACACTTGATCCTATCAAAATATCTATGACCTTAAACTAGCCTATCTCTTCCTTGTCTGTTGCATCTGGCTGTTTCCTACCCTTGATCCCATCAAAATCCCATAGTCTTGGTTCATAGAGTTTGACCTCAGTCCAGTCAAGATCCTCCTTTGACGCTTCCTCAAGACCCTCCCCAAACTCCTGCTCTAGAATACCCCTACATCCTTCCCACAATCTCTCTCTATATAAGATTCATCTTGCCTCTGTAAAGGAGCTCAGATTCAATCTAGTTTAGGCTCAATCTGTGTCAAATTATTCTGACCCACTTGTCAATACAAGCATCACAAATGCTTAAGCTCCATAAGAGTCTACCCAATATGGCGAATGTTCAATAAACTTTGTTTTATTTTGGCTGATAAGGCTTGAGTCAAATTCATTCAGCAGGACCCAGCATGTAGGTATTTGGGGGTCTTGAGCACCCCTAAACCCCAAACCTCAAAATTAGTACTACTATTAGTATTAGTTTTCTTATTGTTAAATAAATTAGTCTTAGTACATAAATATAATATAGGGAATATAGTATCATCCTCTGATTCTTGGTCAGATTTTTGGTCAGTGATCTTTCTACTATATCACACAGAAATACATTTTATTGAGAAAATTCTTCATACTTTAGTAAGATAATTATAAAAATTATCTAAAGCAATGGATTTCAAGATATAAATGGCTTATAAATTAAAAAGTAAGGAAGTATCAATATAGTGAAAGGGTTAAATTTCTGACTTTGCTTCAGCTTTTCTTAAAAAAAGAAAAACACTTTAAAGTGAGAATTATTTTTTTTCAAGAATCACTAAAACCAAACATCTGCTTCTTCTGCTGATCTGAAACCAAGTTAAAAAAAAAAAAGACAACTTTCCAGGGTAATGCCATTTAAAATCACACACTCTCTTAAAACTTTGTATGCATCAACTATAAGGAATATAATCCATCAAAATGTTCTTAGAAATATACGTTCAAACAAGAAAAAGAAATTAACAAATGCAACTTTTTCTATTTGTATGATGCCAGTGTAACCCACTTATTCAATTAGTTTCTGAACATGAACAGAAAAAATGGGGGTAAAAATGAGAATGTTACACAAATATGATAACCTCAAAATTTTATTGAACCCTATTATTGCTGTTGTTATTTGTTGATGCATTGTCCCTGTAATCAAGAAGTATGCAAATATTAACCATAGCCAAAGGGTAACCAAGAAACGTTAATATAGTAGCCTGGTGGCAAAGGTAAATGCAGACATGTTCATAAACACCAAACAGGAGTTATTTCCTGAACCAATACCAATTTTTACACGTTTTAAAGTACACTTTCCTATGCTAATTTGCATATGAGGTAGAAGAATAGAATAATCACTAAATATTTTTAAAGAAAAGAAAAACTAAAGACAACATAAAATAATGCAATTAAAACAGTACTCAGGTTGTCAACTAAAAGTAAACAAAATTTAAAATTTTAATTTAAAGGAAAGAGAAGAAAGGAAGAAGAAAAATGCAGAAGGAAAAGAAAGACCCTTGAGATACATAGATACATATATATTATATAATCTATTTTTAATTTTATAATATATACATGAACATCAATAAACTGAACACATGCTTTAAAAATTAGAATGTCAACTAAAGAAGAAATACAACAATATTACTAGGCCTATACCCCAAGGAGATCAAAGAAAGCAGAAAAGAAATTATAAATACAAAAAAATGTTTCTACCAGCTGTTTTTGTAGTTCCAAAGACTAAAGAATGCCTACCAGTTGGAAAATGGATCAGCAAATTATGGTAGATGAATGCAATGGATTATTAATGTAATATAAGAAATGACAAAAGAGACAGTTTCAGAGAAACTTGGGAAGATTTCTATGAACTGATAGCAGAGTGCAACAGACAAAACCAGAAGAAAAATTCATGCTACAACAATATTGCAAAAATAAACAACTTTGAACGACTTAAGAATTCTGATCAACACAATAACTGGTCATTATTCCAGAGAATGATTGATGAAAAATGCTGCCAATCTACCGACCAGCATGGTTAATGTGGGTATTTGATTTACCTCTGTCTCTATCTGTCTCTCTCATCCTCTCTCTCTCTCTCTCTCTCTCTCTCTCTCTCTCTCTCTTTCTCTCTCTCTCTGTATACACAAACACATATAAAAATATGTGTATATATAAAATAACATATATGTAATATATACACACATACACAGTGTCTTGTACTATAGTGTTGTAAGGGTTTGTTTTAATTATTTTCACGGGATGGATATGAGAGAGAGAAAATAAATTCTTCATTTAAAAATAAAATTTAATTTAAGATATTTTAAAAGAAATAGATAAATTAGAAATAAAAGATTATAAAACTGATAAATAAAATATATATTAGTGAAATAGAAAAGGAGAGTGTTGTTTAACTGAATATGCATATTAAAAATTAGAAACCAAACTAATAAGCAAACCCAAAAGACCAAAAAAAAAAGTCATTGAAAGTTAGAGACAAAATATATAAGTTGGAAAACAAAAGAATTATAGAAAAATAAACACTATGAAAAGCTAATTAGCTAAAAGCCAGAGTAGGGAAAATAAAATAAATAAAATAGCAAGTAAACATGGAAAAAACACAAAAATCAGAAGAAATAAAAAGAATTCTTGAAATTCATTATATATAACTATATGTTAATAAAAATGAGAACACAAAAGAAGTAGAGGATTGCTTTCAAAAATAGAAAATACTCATACTAATAGAAAACCAAAGAGATAATTTAAATAATTTAATCTCTTTAAAGGAAATAGAATCAGTTTTACAACAGATATCAAAGGAAAAAAATTCCTGCTGTGGAGTCACAAGAGAATTCTACCAAACTTAAAAAAAAAATTAATACTAAATCCTACATAAATTATTGTCAAAAAAAATAAGAATGAAAGCACTCTAGCAAAATCCTTTTATGAGATAAATATATTCCTGCTACCTAAGCTGGTGAACAGAAAGAAAACTACAGACCAAAATCATTAATAAATATTAGTCATAAAACTTTAAATAAAATCCTGAAGGGGGTGGAGTCAATGTGGCAGAGTAGAAACACGACTTCCTCATGGCTCTGGCTTCCATCTCCTCCAATGCACATAAAAAATTACTCCAGACAAACTTTGGAGCTACAGAACCCACAAAATGACAGAGAGAACCTAACCTCTCACTGAAGACAGCCCAGCAGGCTGGCAGGAAGGGGCCATCACAGCACTCTGGGAGCCGAGCCCAACCTCACATGAGCCCAAGGTTTTAGCCTCAGGATGACCTAACCAGCCACCAGCTGGAGGGACTTCAGATCACCAACAGCTGTGGTGGTTTCCAGAACTATCAACCCACAGATGTCAAAGACAACGTGAAAAGTCAGTGTAGACTTTGCAGGAACAGGGAGTTCAGGTGTTCGATCTGGTCATTGCCCCTGGGCGAGGAGGAGCTGAGGCTCCTTGGCCATGCTGCTTGAGAGTTCCTAGCCTCCAGACAGTAGGGGGACCAAGCAACCAGTCTGAGGGGTAATTGATCTTGCTCTAAAGTGCTTGGATCTGGATTGTGGTCTAGAGTTGAGGTCCTGGGGTGCATGACCAGTTTGCCAGAGAGGGCACTCAAATAATAGCTCCAGCAGCTGCAAAAACCCCAGAAATATGGCTAAAGATCTCTTTTCTGGTAACAGAGTTCTATTGTAGCAAAAGGCTCAAAAGTTAAGTAATTGAGGGGCAACATGAGCAAGCAAAGAAAGCAAAGCAAAAAGAGAAATCCTACATTAGACTGCTATTTTAGGGACAAAAAGGATCAAAGCATGGAAGAGGAGGAAGAGAATGAAGTCAGAACTCCTCCACAAAAAGCTTCCAAGAAAAATATGAGATGGTTACAGGCCATAGAGGAGCTTAAAAGGGATTTTAAAAACCAAATGAGAGAGGTGGAGGAAAAATTGGGAAGAGAAATGAGAATGATGCAAGAAAATTAAGAAATGAGAGTCAACAAACAGACTGAAGAAAATAGCACCTTAAAATACACTAATTCAGATGGTAAAAGAGGCTCAAAAAGCCAAATGAGAAGAATGCCTTAAAAAGATGAATTTGCCAGATGGAAAAAGAATCTCAAAAGCTCACTAAAGAGAATTACTCCTTCAGAATTAGACTGGAGCAAATGGAAGCTAATGACTTTATGAGAAATCAAGATACTATTAAACAAACCTGAACAAATTAAAAACAGAAGGTAGTATGAAATATCTCATTGGAAAAACCACTGACCTGGAAAATAGATCCAGGAGAGATAATTTAAAAATTATTGGACTACCTGAAAGTCATGATCAAATAAAGAACCTAGAAATCATCCTACAAGAAATTCTCAAGGAAAATTGCCCTGGTGTTTTAGAACCAAAGGGCAAAATAGAGGTTGAAAGAATCCACCAATCACCTCCTGAAAAAGATCCCAAAAAGAAAACTTCTAGGAATATTATAGCCAGGTTCTGGAATTCCCAGATCAAGGAGAAAATATTACAAGCAGCCACAAAGAAACAATTTAAATATTGCAGAAACACAATTAGGATAACAAAGGATCTGGCAGCTTCTACACTGAGGGATCTAAGCACTTGAAATATGATATTCTGGAGGTCAAAGGAGGTAGGATTAAAACCAAGAATCACCTACCTAGCAAAACTGAGTATAATGTTTCAGGGGAAAATATGGTCATTCAGTGGAATAGAGGACTTTCAAGCATTTTTGATGAAAAAAAACCAGAGTTGAATAGAAAATTTGACAATCAGATACAAGAAGCAAGAGAAGCATGAGAAGGTAAACAGGGAAAAGAAATCATAAGCAACTTATCAAAGTTGAACTATTAACATTTCTACATGGAAAAATGATAATTGTAACTTATGAAACTTTTCTCAGTATAAGAATAGTTGAAGGGAATAGAAATGTGTATATATATATATGTACATATATATGTATGTATACATGCATATATATGTTTATATAGGAGGATATATGGGCATATGAATACATATGTGAGTGTGTGTTTATATGTGTACAGGTATACATAGACAGAGGGCACAGGACCAATTTAATAGGAAGGGATGATACTTAAATGGTGAAATTAAAAGTTGAGAGAGGAATATAATGAGAGGAGATGGGGAGAGACAGAATGGGATAAATTATCTCATGTAGAAGAGGCAAGGGAAAACTGTTACAATGGAGGGAAGAACAGGAAGCCAAAAGGGAATGGTATTCTCATTGAATTTGGCTTAGGGAGGGAATGACATACACACTAAATAAGGTATCTCACCCTATAGCAGAGTAGGGCGAAGGGGATGAGAGGGGGAATAATGGAAGGGAGGGCAGGCTGGGGAGAAGGGAAGTTGGAAGCACCCACTTTTGAAAAGGGACAGGATCAAAGCAGAGAATAGAACAAGTGGGAGGTTGTAATGGGAATGTAAATTTTGAAGATCTTCCCTGCCCCTAGGCTAAAATGCACCTGGAGCCTGGGGTGGGAGGCTTGTTTTTCAGTAGATTGTAGATTTTCAGTAGATTTTTGATTGGCCAGTGGGTCCAGAAGGTTGTTACATTCTCTGAGCCAGGAGAAGGCTATATAAACCCTGATTTGAGGCTTTGTTCTGGGGGGCTCACTTTGAAAAGTGTTCTGTGATTTGATCAGATGAGACTCTGGGAAGCCATTGTTGAGCGCCCCCCCCCCCCCTTTGAAAAACCCAGACGTTGATTTGGTATGGCTGTAATGGTTGGACAGTTTGAAAATGTCTACTTGATCTGTTTCTCTGTCTTGATAATCCAGTCTGTATACTCTGAAGTTCGGGGAGCTGACCTTTTTTCCCCTGAACTAGGTAAACGATACATATTTGACTGATTAAAGTAAGCTTGTTAACCCATTTTGAGTTGCTTTCCTTTAACAAAGCAGATCTAAGAACCTGTGTTGGCAAGCACCCTGGGGACGCTGGGGTGCTTGCTGATACAGAGGTGGGAGATGATGGAGGGAAATATTGTCAGTCTTTACAATATATCCACTATGGAAATGTTTTGCTTAGCTACACATGTACAACCTATATTGAACTGTTTATCTTCCCAGTAAGGGTGGGTGACAAGGGAGGATGGGAAAGAATCTGAAATTCAAAGTTTTAAAATCAAATGTTTTATATATATATATATATATACTATTATTACTATTACTTTACATGCAACTGGGAAATAAGATATACAGGCACTGGGGCATAGAGATCCACCATGCCCTACTGGAAAGTTGGAGGGGGGATGGGGGAAGATATGGGAGAGAACAGATTGGGGGAGGGGATATTTAGTGGGATCACTATTTTGGGGTTGTGGGTAGGGAAAAATGGGGAGAAAATTTGTAACTCAAAATCTTGTGGAAATGAATGATGTAAACTAAAAAATAAAAAAGAGAGGAAATAAATGAATGAATGAAATACTGAAGAAAATACTACAGCAATTTGTTGAATTTAAATCAGAGATGCAAGTATGGTTAAACATTAGGAAAACAAATAACAAAATTATATTAAAAACCATTATGTCCCATACCAAACAATTACAAGAGATGTACACAAAAGCTTTGAGAAAGTATATCACATATTAAAGACCTTACAATGTATATGTATAGAGGAATGATTTTGAATATGATTTTTTAAAACCCAAAGCAAGAATTATAGTTAATGGAGAAACATTAAGAGCTTTCCCAATAGTTAACCAGAGTAAAGGAAGGATATTCTTTTTCTTCACTACTATTTACATAGTTCTTGAAATGCTAGCAGCAACAAAATTAAAGGCATAAAAACAGGCAAAGAGAAGACAAAACTCTCCCTACTTGTTGATTATATGATAGTTTGCTTAGTAATACCAAATGAGATTTTCTGCTGTTTTTCTGGATTAAGTTTTAGCTAATCAATTGCCTTTGAGCCTTGTCTTTGATTATATCAAGAGTCTTTGGAAACAGTATATATTTTATTGTTCTTAATAGACCTAAGGGAGTTTGAAGATCTCCCCTGCCCCTTAATAGACCAAATGTAATCACATGGGAGGGGCATGCAAAAAGGGTGGAACAAGAAGGAGCAGATAAGAGCACAAGCAGAGCTGAGAGTAGGCAGGAAAGAGAATGTTTGTGATGTTGGTGCTCTGTCTGTTGTTCTGTGTTGATTTCTCAGACAAAAGCCCTGTCTGTTGTTCTGTGTTGATTTCTCAGACAGAAAGTGAGTTGAGATGATAGTGCTGGTAATGTGTATCAATATTGTTGTAGCCCTGTTCAATTTTGTTTTCCTAGAAATAGAAACTGGGAAGAGCTTGGAATGGAGCAGTTCCTGTGAGCTGAGATATGGAATAGGAGCAGAGAGCTGCCTACATGTGAATCCGGGCAAGAGTTGGGAATGGTCAACCCATGGAGAAGAAGTTGTGGGGTTTGGAAATCAGCCTCTAGACAACATGAAAGAAGACTTTACTTTGGATACTCTGTATTTACTGAAGAGATTGTAATTTACTGTGACCTAGTGATGGATGGTGTTTGTATTTTCTGTTATTCCTTAAAGATAAGTATAAGATATACTGGTGTTTTTTTAAGACTATGTAGTCACCTTATGTTTCTTTTAATGTTATGTTTTAGTTTCCTGAATGTTATGCTTTAGTTTATTGCTGAGTAAATAGAGTTCATTATACTATGCAATTAGACCTTAAAGTTATTCACAGCAGCAGTCCTCAGGACAGCTGCTCATGACTGACTTTACAAGAATCAGCAGAGAAACCAATGGAGATGATTAGTTCAATTAGAAGTTTTAACAAAATCACAAGACACAAAGTACACACACAAACACACAATCAAAACTACTTATACATAACTAAAAAAAATGGGAATTAATAATTAGAAGGAAAATCTCATACAAAGTAACTACAAAATGCATTAAAATATTTGGGAATAAATCTATTAAAATATACTTAATATCTGCTCCTTTAAGAAATAAAGAATTTATGGGCAGCCAGGTAGCACAGCGAGTAAGAGCACAGGCTCCAGTGTCAGGATGACCTGGAGATCAAATCCCAGGCTCAGATACTCAGCACCACACCCAGAAATGACTGGCCATGTAACCTTGAACAAGTTACTTAACCCCGATTGCTTAAAAAAAAGAAAGAAAGAAAGAAAGAAAGAAAGAAAGAAAGAAAGAAAGAAAGAAAGAAAGAAAGAAAGAAAGAAAGAAAGAAAGAATTTAAATATTTGAAGAACATTCAAGTTATCACACCTATGCTAATATAAATGAAATTATAATTTTGTCAAAAATTTATAGATTTTGTACTACACCAATCAAAGGGGTATGTCAGAAGGCTAGACAAAATAATGACAAAATTCATTTGTAGAACAAAATATCAGGAAGAATAATGAGGGAGGGGGAAGTAATAGGGAAAAAAGACTGTCAGATATCAAAGTATATTATTTTTTCCTTTTTAAAAATTTTTAGTTTACAACATCTATTTCCACAAGATTTTGAGTTACAAATTTTCTCCCCATCTTTCCCCTACCCACCATCTCAAAATAGCAATCCTACTGAATACCCCTTCCCCCAATTTGCTCTCTCCTATATCCTCCCCCATTCCCCCTCTGACTTTCCAGTAGGACAAGATGGATCTCCATACCCCAGTGCCTGTATATTTCCTGTATATTTTATTTCCCAGTTGCATGTAAATAATAATAATAATTTTTTTTAAACATTTGATTTTAAAACTTTGAATTTCAGATTCTTTCCCTTCTTCCAGTATCACCCACCCTTACTGGGAAGATAAGCAATTCAATATAGGTTGTATATGTGCAGTTATGTAAAACATTTCCATAATGGATATATTGTGAAAACTGACTATATTTCCCTCCATCATATCCCACCCCCCACTTTTTTTTTATTTTCTACTTTGACCCTGTACCTTTTCAAAAGTATATGCTTCTAACTACCCCCCCCAATCTGCCCTCCCATCTATCATCCCCTCCTCTTATCCCCTTCCCCCCTACTTTCCTGTAGGGTAAGATACCCAATTTAGTGTGTATATCATTCCCTCCTTAAGCCAAATTCAGTTCCCTTTTGGCTTCCTGTTCTTCCCCTCCATTGTAACAGTTTTCCCATGCCTCTTTTATATGAGATAATTTGCCCTATTCTGTCTCTCCCCATCTCCTCTCATTATATTCAATTATATTCCTCTCTAATTTCTTAATTGTTGGTGGAGCTAGGAATTAATACAACTCTTCTAGAAAACAATTTGGAATTATGCAAATAAATGCAAAGATACATACCATTTCACCCAGAGAGTCCACTATTAGACACATACCCTAAGGAAGTAATTGATACAAAGAAATGTTCCATATACACAAAAATATTTATAGTGCATTGTATATGTGTGTTTATGTATATATATACATATATGTATATATGTATGCATATATATGCACACATATATTGGAAATAAAGTAGATCCTATAAATTTTAGGATGGATGAACAAATGTGGTACATGTGGTGTAAAAAAATAACATGATGGAAAGTCTTTTCCAAGAATGAAAAGACTTGTATGATTTGGAAGCAGGGCCAGGAAAACAATATACATAAGAACTATAACAATGCAAATAGAAAGAATAACAGCAGCCAAACAAGTAAGATTGAATTCTGCAAATTTATACTAACCAAGCTTGGTACTGAAGAGGAAATATGAAAAGATACCTCACCCCTCACCTTGTAGAGGCTCACAGAAGTGGAATATTTCATAGGTCACCAGATGATGTGTTGATTTATTTTCCTATTTATTTTCTCTTTCTCTATTAAAAAAAATCATTGTCATAAAAATGGCTCTCTGGAAGGAGAAAGTGGTAGATACGGGGGAAATGTAGGTGGGATAAAACAAAAGATAAGCAATAAAAGTCTATTCAAATGTTACAAAATTAAGGCAAGCAAAATTCCTTGGGTACTAGTTCAAACTGGTTCTCAATCTATACATTTTCTAAGATTAATAACTGACATTTATATATCACTTTTCAAACATCTCATCTGATCCTCATAATAATCATATGAGATAATATTGGAGTTGTTATTATCTCTATTTTACAAAGAAGAAAATGGTTCAGAATATTTATAATTTTGCTATAATACCTAGTAAGTATATGTTAGAAGGTAAGACAAAGCAATGACAAAATCCATTTGTAAAAAAATATATCAAGAGAAATAATGGGGGAAAGGAGGGAAGTAATGGGAAAGAAGACTTCCAGGTGTCAGATTATATTATCAAGTATAAGTGTCCAAGGTAGGATTCAAACCCAGGTCTCTGCTTAGTACAAGCACAATATTATTGTCTTCTATCACACTGCTTGATTATTTAACTGAAACAAAACTATATCAGGATTTTCTGAACCAAACTGATATTTCATTCAGTCCAAGTCCCTTGATTAATTCATCAAGGAAAAATATCCATCAAACCAATTGTTTAGTGTTATGTAAATAACATGTAAATGACCAGTTGATTATCTGAATTTTTCACTTTTCAACCAGCTGTTTCAGCCAAGAGCAGACACAATCTCAAAAAGACAGTTAATATACTAATTTCCAGAACCATAACTAGGGCAAGCACACTGGGTTTTGTCCCTTAAAGTTTAAATTTAAAGATAGCATTTTCCGTTCTTCAACAGTGTGGAAACAACTTAGCTAAGCATCTAGTCAGCAAGAATAACTAGTATCAATAGAAAGTTACATCCTAATGCTTAGTTCCTTTCACAGCTACTCCCCAGTCCTTCTGGAACCTCATCATATCCTGCTGTCCACCATGGGCTGCCTAACAGAGGCCTCTATGTCCCTAGTCTTTCTTAGTCTCCTATGGGGCATTTTCCTAGAGTCTCTTCCTTTCTCTGTCTCCGCTCCCAAACAACTGAATTCATTTTAAATAAGTGATTTGATAGCACTCTTCAGGCTATATGCCTCAAGTATATTTTGTGCTGCTTGTGACAGGTACAAAAACTGATCCTTCTGATTCCACCCAGTTCTATGATTATGATTTTTCATGGCTACTGCTGAGCATTAAGCATCTTGTGAAGCCCACAGGAAAAAAAAAATGAACTTTACACCAACAGTATATACAAAACTAGACGTGTGCCCTTGGGCAAGTCACTTAACCCCAATTGCCCTCCAAAAAGCAAAAAAAAAAAAAAGAGTATATAGCCATTTTTTAAATCAAAGACCCAGAGCACTTTGAAGCTTTCATTTATCCCATGAAAACAAAATAGATTGTCTACTATGTAGGTAGCATTGTTCCACCACTATAAATGTGGACCATGAGAATACATCACTGAGGGGTGAATAGATTAGCCATTGGTCACATTTTGCATGTTTGTTCAAAACAAATCTACTTACATTTCTCTTCCTATATTTATTAATTGTTTTGGTTAAAAAACTAATTAAGCAGATGGTAATGTCCATTTATAATTTATTTGGATCATCTACAACTGATAGTCCTATTTTTTGTCATGATTGATTTTCCATTAATCTCACAGAGAGGTAGAAATAGTAGTAAAACTTCGTTTGTTTCTACCATGAGTGGGAATGAGACCCATAATAGAGGGAAAATGAGACATAGTCTCTAAGATCTAATAAATGCTTGTTAATTTACCTGCCTTGGATTTGGGTTACCTATAGTTTAATCCCTCACAGACCAAATCCTTGACAATTTGGGGCTCTAACAAGCAATAGCAATTGCTATGTGTGTGTTAGATGTTATTATTATTATTGCAATTATTATTCAATAGACTGCAACTTATTTCCAATGTTGACTAAGGCACAAGAAGTAGAGTAAAGCATATCAGCAAGAAAATGTGTATTCAGAAATGGAGGTAGGCCTCACAAGAGCAAGTGAGGACAAATGGGAAATCCCTCACTGGTGCCCACAAATAGTAAAAAAAAAAAGTAGTAAAAATAAAAAAAAATTTTTAAAAGATACAGACAGACAGACAGGCATGGAGCATCAATGAAAGAACATGAACAAAACCACACTGGATGAAAAGTAATGAGTGACTTGCAATCAGTCCTAATGGAGAAGATCCCTACATCTACAAGAACACAGATCCAGTGGATCAAATTTAAGGTGTTTGATCATATTTAGTATGACAAAAAATAATAGGGGGAAGGGAACAAGCATTTATTAAACACTTTCTATGAGCCAAGTGCTTTACAAATATTATCTCGTTTAATTCTCACAGTGATCCTGCAATGTAGGTGCTACTATTGCCCCCATTTTACAGATAAATAAACTGAAGCAGGCAGAGGTTAAGTGACTTGCCCAGGGTCACACAGTTAATTAAGTGTCTGATGCTGTATTTAGATTCAAGTCTTCCTAACTCTAAGCCCAGTGCTCTAGCAACTATGCAACCTATGTATATCCTACAAGTAGAGGCAAATGATAACATTTAGCACATGTAATGATTGAAGATGTTCTATCAGAGGTACTTAAAATTGTTGTGCTTTGAGATTTTTAAAGATTATATTTTATATTAGGAAAGCTAATTCCCCCTAGCTCTAGGATTATAAAGGTACTGCTATAAACATTTCAGATTGGAAGATCCATTTTGGCCTTACATTTACTCTCATTGACCATTTTCTCCCCTCAAGGAAAGTTAGCATTGGGTTTATAATGCTGTAGCTAAGGTTCAGTTGCTGTTTCCATTATAAACTTCGTTTTTCCAGATTATACCTCGTCACTTTTAATTTGCATCAAGATAAAATTTTAGCATACGACTTGTCAGACTGAATGTAAATTATTTTTTTCAACAAAAAATTGTCTGGAATGCTTACAGTTAGGAGTACTGTGGTCAACCAGTCTTGGAAGAACAGCAGTTCAAAATTAGCTGTTTTCTAAGCTTATAATTTGCTCAGTGGTAGGTAAAATTTTCTTTTTCCAAAAGCAAATAATTTCAAGACAAATCCCCAAATTTCCAAGAGAGAAGTTTAGGAAGAGCAAGTGAAATATAAACAGTAGATGCTTTGGAAGCTTATAGCATTACTTAGAATCCTGAACATATGATGTTCTCTATGCAAGGTCAGGCCGTTTCATTTACCCTTCTTTCTCAAGCCTGCTCTGTCTGATAAAACAAAAAAGTCACATTGAAATTGCCTTGAGGGGTGGCTAGTGGCACAGTGTGTAAAGCACAGGCCCTGGAGTTAGGAGGACCCAAGTTCGCTTCCGGCCTCAGACACTTACCACACACACACACACACACACACACACACACACACACAAACTATCTGTGTAACCTTGGGCAAGTTACTTAACCCCAAAAAAGAAATTGCCTTGAAATTTTTGTCAGGCATGTCACATATGGCCATACATTTTTTCCCCCATCCTTGTTGCCTTAACTTCTTCAAGCAATGGCAGCTAGTCCATGCTGTAGTGTTCCTAAAGATTTAGACACTATACAGGATTATGGTGTACATACTATCAGATGTCAGCCTCCCTCTCACCTAACAAATCCTAAAATGTCTGAGAGGTTTCTCAGATTGTTGTCTGCCATTTTAAAAGCAACTGCATGGAAATGATACTATTTAGTATTACTTTAGGATCAATCACATTTAATCTAGCTCTTTTGTGTGAATTCCTGTTTGTCATTTTGTGGAATTTCAAATTCTGGACTAACAGATATTCAGTGGTCTCCAAAGTAGGGGCTATAGCCTAGACACTCCTGACATGGCCTGACTCAAAGAGACCATGACCCAGCTGCTATGGCCAGCTCCCCTAGAAAGTTGTAACATTTTCAGTGTAAGCATTTAAACTCCAGAAATTGGCAATGGCTAAAAATTAGGCTTAATTTGTTGCTTTCTTGCTTGTCCAGGATTTTAAAAGAAGTCTTAATAATGTATATTATTAAATAGTTATATGATAATATACATTAATAAGATTAAACTTGAAAATATATTGTATGTACATTTTTTTTTTCCTTTCTAGAAAACTACTTTTACTAGCTTCCCCCTTCTGTGGTCTGATCCTCAGAGATATGTGATCAACTATTCAGAGGACAGAAAGATGGATCATATTCCATTGTCTCCTCAATTGCCAAAAATGGTCTTTAACACAATCAACATTTACCTTATCTCCCAATAATTCCCACTTTCTTTTGGTAAGAAGGCTCCTAACTTCCCCACTTCTCCTCCAGGAGATAGTCCCTTCGGATAATTGTTACCTAAGCACCAACAGGGATATTCCCTATAGCAGCTTCAGATTTCACATGCAAAACTCTTCCACACACATAGAATATTCCTCTCTTCCCTCAGATCACCTCATGGCTGGAGAAGTTACCTGGTAGGGCAGCATTTACCCTCTAGGCTAGTGGTAGATTAGTAGACCAGCCACTCCACATTTCCTTTTGAGTGGCATAGAATGTATCTTATCAGCTGAACTGGCACAAGGGATTAGTTCTGCATGCCAGAGAAGTTTCCTTATCTGTTAAATGAGAAGGTTATACTCAAAGCCCTCCAAGGTCCTTTCCAGATCTAACTCTATGATAATATGATCAAATTCCCCCCCCAAAAAAATCCCATCCTTCTTCCAAATTTCCTTATTAGTGTCAAGGTACCCATATCCTTCTAGTTACAAAGGTTTGTATGCAACCTCAGTATTCTTTTGCCAGTCAATTGCCAAACCATGCCATTTTTGACTCAATGATGTCTCTCACCTCTATCCTCTTCTTTCTATTCAAACAACCCCCACTCTGATTTTGAGCCCCATCACCTCTCACAAGGACTATCACAGTAGCCTCTTAATTGGCCCCCAGGCCTCAAATCTTTCCTCATTCTAATCAATCCTCCAAACAGTTGCCAAGGTGATTTTCCTAATGTTCAAGTCTGTCCATCCTATTCAGTAAACTTGAGTCTTAGAATTAAATACTATTTCATCTTTATCTCATTCTTTTCATTTCTATTTTCGTGTGAGTTTTACACTGTACATAATTAATAGAGGGGTAGGAACCAGACCTGTGATGTCATTGATATGGCAAACTCCTGAGTGGGGAGACTCCCTCTAACATTGTAAGTTGCTATCTTCTCAGCAAGAGAATGGAACAGAGGGGGCCTACTCGAACTGTCCTATAAGCCTAAACTCACAAAAATATTTGGTCCTGCTTAACACATATAGAGGTCAAACAGTGGAACAGACTATATACACAGCATTTGTTGTCATTCCAATTGTTCAGCCATGTCTGACTCTTCATGGCCCTATGCTCAGTTGATATGTTTGTTTTATAACTGTTTACATATTTCATGTAAGACAATATGTCAGAAATTAAGTGTAGTCTAGCACTTTACACCTGTACTTCATTTCTGCTGTACTGTTTCACAGTTTTTCCACCAATTTTTGTCAGATAGTGAGTACTTACCTATCTTGGGTTTTTGGTTTTACTGAGCACTATGCTTCTATGTTTATAAAGGGATGAGAGCTGAATTTTCAAAGTAACTCTCCACTTTCAGTCAGCAACTCTACTTAATTTGGACTCCAGAACATCATGCCCCCATCCTGGTCCTCTCTCCCCTGTTTTTCAGCTTCCTTCTGTGTTTTGTCTTCCTCGATTAAATTGTAAACTCCTTGAAGGCAAAGATTTTTTGTCTTTCTTTTTATTTGTATCCCCAGCACTTAGTACAGTGCTTGGCACATAGTAGGCATTTAATAAATGTTTATGGAATTTAAATGTTCTTTTGCCTCTGTATATGTTGTATAGGAGACAGCTAGGTGATTCGGTGGATAGAGCAATAGGCCTGGAGTCAGGCACCATGCTAAGCATTTTACAAGTGTTATCTATTTGATCCTCACGAAATCCCTGGGAAATAGGAGCTATTATTATCCCCATTTTACAGATAAGGAATCTGAGGGAAACAGAGGTTAAGTGACCTACCCAAGGTCACACATCTAGGCAGGTTTTGGCTACAAGTCTTCCTGACTTCAGACCTACTGCTTTATCCACTGAGCAACATAGCTGTCTGTCTTTATTTGCCATCGTTTGGCTGAAGTAGAGAACATTTTATTGATACCTATCAACCTAACATAAGACAGAATCACTGAATGTCTGAGTTCTAGGACCAAGACTTGCTTTAGTCCTTTGACATCTAATAATGAACTTTCCAGTGTTAGTTACGTGGCCAGCAAGTGTACATAGTCAGCTCTGATGATTAGTGTCACACTTGCTAGTGTCAATACTGTCATGTTTTTTTTTCCTTTTTCTTCACCGGTACTGAATACAGTAACAAAGTATTTGTATTTGCTTTAGCAGTGACAGACAAGAGGAAACTTTGATTTTAAGCCTTTCGTCAGGGCTCCATGGCCTCCAACTAAAATTATCTGATAATCTGTGGCATGGGCACCTGAGACACAACAGAAGTACACCAAAGTTGGGAAAGATGTAGCCCTTACTCTCCTAACACTAAAGTCATCCCATGTGATCACATTTCCTCGGGTTCTCTGTGCCTGGACACACAGGTTTTCCTTGGGCAACACAAACACAGATGGATAGGAAAAGTCCACAGGGAAAACCTAATCCTCTGTAACACTGCTCCTCTACAAGGAGGTCATTTCTGGTTTTATTATTCTTATTCCAAGACATTTCTCTTGGCAGCCACAGTATAATGGTTCATCCTTTACAGGTGATAATAAAGACAAAAACCATGTAGAGTTCTGGGATCTTTGTCCAGTTCCGCTATAGGTAGCCTCAGAACGGTAGACAAAAAGGCAGCATCTAGGTGGCACAGTGAATAGAGCACCGGCCCTGAAGTTCAAATCCAACCTTAGCCACTTGATGCTTAACTAGCTGTGTGACCTTGGGCAAGTCACTTAACCCCAATTGCCTTGCCTTCCCCCCTCCAAAAAAAAATCTAATCCCATCATAATTATCAGCATCTGCTGCCCCCCTACTCACCCAGATCAACTTGCTTTCCTCCTTGGTCAATTCCAAACTTTGGAATTACCTTCATGTTTTAAGGCCCAGTTCACCAAGGGGATCTATTTATCTTCTAGAGAGAGGATTTTCTGTATTGCATAGCAAAGACCCCAAAACTACTGACAATAAATTAACCCACAGGGGAAATTTAGCTAATACACTCACTAAACAGTATTGAAGTGCTTGTTAGTCCAAAGAAAGAAAAACTAATGGAAGAATAAATATCTGCCCAGCTATGTACCCATCAACACCACCTGAAAAAAAAACTGGTCTCAAATCATGCAAGGTGAAAGGAAAATAAGTATTGTTTAAGTACCTACTATGTGCTTTCCAAACATATCATTTGATCCTCACATCAGTCCTGGGAGGTTGGTGCTATTGTTATCCCCATTTTACAGTTGAGGAAGCTGAGAAAGTCAGAGCTTGAGTGATGTGCTCAGTTACCCAACTAGTAAGAAACTCAGGTCTCCCCAAGCCTAGGGCCAGTACTCTATCCATTGTACCACCAGCTACCTCACAGGTACAGGGGACTTCAGCGCACAAACAATCAAGAACATATTAATAGGGAATATAATCACAAGAGCCTGAGAGTCACCATCACTATATGCAGAAAATCAGTAATCTAGATAGAAAGGCCACCTCAGAAGTGTTCTAGCCCATTCTCCTCATTTTACTGCTCAGTGAGGTAGATGATTTGTCTCAGATCTCACAAGTGCAAAGTGTCAAATGTGTGACTTGAACCTGCATCTTCTGACTCCAGTCGGTGCTCCTTTCGATGTTTCCATTTTATGCCTATTCTTCATTAAGCATATTTTCTCCTTCCAAAGCCTTCCTTTTTGTAGGACTTAGAACTTTGCAGATAACTTTAATTTCCATCAGCAGTTCTGCTTTGTTGAAGAAGATCATGCCCCCATGGTGCTAGGTATCCTCTTGGACCCCCTCCCTTTCGGTTTCCTTTTCCATATTATCATCCTCCTTCAGATTATAAATTCCTGGAAGGCAAGGACTATCTTTTTTTGCTTATTTGTATAACCAAAGCTTAGCACAGTACTTGGCACATGGTAGATGCCTAAAAAAATGTTTATTGACTATTAACTATATTTAACATCCCCCCCAAAATATATATTAATCCTCTATCAAAACTTTTACTTTTCTGTTTTCTTCTCCTTCCTAGGATTGACTGGCCACTTTCATCTCTGGTGAATAAGACTAAATCACAGCTGGCTGACAACTTCTGGCTATCATAACATTGAGGAATTCCTGTCAACACCCTAGAAGGCCCCCACAAAGTGTGCACACAGTTTCAAGAGGTCAAAGCTAGAGTTATGCAAAGTCCAAATCTTCATGCACAATTTGGTTGTGAGCAGAATGGTTGCTTCTTTCTAGATGAGTTCCTGATCCTTTTGATATCTTAAAAAAAAGTTATTGTTGTAAGTGATTCATAAATAAGAGGGGCCCTGAGTGGATATTATGTAAACAACAAATTTTGAAACTGACAAAAAACAATCACACATGCCAAATATTTTTCTTCTACAGCATGCATCACCAGAAAAGCCTGAACGTGTATCTAAAATAATTAGATTTTGTTCAGTAATCAAACTCAATCAAATGAATTCTGTGTGAACTACTTTTATACCCACAATGAGAAATGTATGTCATATTCTCTGTAAATTTGCATATTTTTCCATAAACCTAAAACCAATCAATTTTGAAGAGTTATGATAATATAAAGAATCTGAGGCAATTACATGTCTTTTAAACAGGGATTCTAAATGCATTTCACTACTGGTATTCATGTGGTAAAATAGTCAAAACTTCTTTAACCCTTTTGGTGACATCTCAATTAAGCTCTAATGATTGAGGCCCAGCACATTTGTTAGGGATTAATGACTGGCTGGGGAAGCTGATGGCCTAAGGAAAAGCCAAAGGCCTCTTAATTCCCTCTGGTCATTAATTCCCCAGGAAATGCCCTAGGCCAAGTTTGTGATCACCATTGGAGGCTGCAAATACATAGTCAATTTTTTCTCATTGGTTGGAAAAAAAGATTTTTTTTTTAAAGAAGCTATGTTATAGTCGCCTCCCTTGTGTTCAGTGTTATCAAACTGAGAATTTTGCATTCTTGTCACATAGAAGACTGTTTTGTGCTTTGGCATAGCTGAGTAGTTTAATTGGTTTAAAAATAGTTTTCTCCTAAACAATTAAAATAATGTCATATTAGATTCCATCAGATTTGTTTTGGGGCAGCTAGGTGATACAGAAGAAAGAGCACTGGGATTTGAATCAGGATGACTCATCTTCATTAGTTGAAGTCCAGACTCATTTTCTAGTTGTGTGACCCTGGGCAAGTCATTTAACCCTGTTTGCCTCAGTTGCTCATCTGTAAAATGATCTGGAGAAGGAAATGGCAAACCACTCTAGTATCTTTGCCAAGAAAACTCCAAATTGGGGGCGGCTAGGTGGTGCAATGAATAGAGCACGGGCCCTGGAGTCAGGAGGACCTGAGTTCAAATGCGGCCTCAGACACTTGACACACTTATTAGCTGTGTGACTTTGGGCAAGTAACTTAACCCCAATTGCCCTCCAAAAAGCAAAAACCAAAAAACCTCCAAATGGGGCAAGAGTTGACAAGACTGAACAACAACAAAAGGTTTGTTTGACTATCTTCACCTCTCTTCTACTTGCCACTCCCAATTAATTTAGCCAGTTCTTTTCCTACATTGATTCAGCTCCTAAAATCTCATCTCCTTATGGATGTCTTCATGGATTGATCATATGAGAGCCACCAGTTTCTCTGCTTTTATCTACCCTGGGACTAGACTTACCAAAGACAAATATCATCTTCTTTACCATTCAATAATATAATTTATTTTACCCTCCACTCAAAATTGAAGCAAACTTTGAACATGAAATTGGTGTAAAAACTCCACTCCTGTTATATATCACCTTTTCCCCTTTTTTATTGTGCCATATATGTCCCTTTTTTTTAATCAATAACCTCCTACTGCAATGCTTCATAATAGTTTGCATAGGATCATATATGGAGAGCTGAAAGGGATCTTAGAAGTAATAGTGTCCCATCCTTTCATTTCATCAATTGTTTTGTGTTCTTTTGTTTTGAGGATGAGATCATATTTATCTCATAAGCCAGTAAACACTGCTATAGTGCAAGACAAACTCTAGCATCTTAGCAGTCTAATTGTTAACAAATGGCAAGTATAAATGACATTTTCCCCACATAATTTAATCTTCACAATTAATTTCTAGCACAAATTCTCTGATATATAATGAGACCCATTAGGAAGGGTATCACCTCCACAGGAGGCCTTTCCTGGACCTCCCAGTTATCAATGCCCACTACCTTCAGAAATCATATTTTACCTATATACATATTTTATATCTCAAAAAAATTAAATGAATGAATGAAAATTCATTTACTAAACTCTTTCTTTCTGACTTCAAGGAGCTTATACTCCAGTAAGGAAAGATAAACATATAAAGGGGAGTTTTCTATGGTCACTACACTGACAGGGTTTCTCCTAGAAGAAATTCTCTGATGCTGCAAAAGTCTTTACTACCTACATTATAATTATGAGGTGCCTAGTACCAAGTTTCTGATTGTCAACAATGTGTCCCCTCTAGTCAAAAGCTTTCTCGGGTCCAATGCCTCCTTACAAATTGTTCAGTCATTTCAGTTGTGCACTTGGGGTTTTCTTGGCAAAGATACTGGAGTGGTTTGCCATTTCCTTCTCCAGCTCATTTTGCAGATGAGGAAACTGAGGCAAACAGGGTTTAGTGACTCTCCCAAGGTCACACAGCTAAGTAAATGTCTAAGACCAGATTTGAGCTCAGAGAGAGAGTCTTCCTGACTTCAGGCCAGGCACCCCACCCGATGTGCCACCTAGCTGCCCCCAAATCTCTAATGATAAAGGATGACCCAGAGTTGAAGATTTTATCATATTTGACAAAGTTTTGTCAGTACAGTGATCTCTGGCAGGCAGACTCTAAAGACTTTGAAAAGGCTTCTACTGTAGGGTTGGCACCAAATCTGTACCTGTTAGGGTTGGAATCAAATCTGTTATCAGAGGATCAGCGTAGCTAAATTCTTAAAGGCTTATCAAGAAGAGATTGGTCACATAATCAATTAGGGTGGGAGAAAGGTACATAGCAATTCATAAAGATAATCTACAAAAATGTGGAGAGAATGGAGAAAATATCCACACCCATGAAATCATAATATGTTTGAAATAATCAAAGTGATATTATTATGAAATTCAAAGGTATGATGTTAGAATGGAAAGAATGCTAGCCTTTACCTTATCAAATTAATTAAAGTACTGTAGTTTTCCTAAAGCTCCAATTGTCACATTATGTGGAGAAACACAACATTCTCAGGTTGGAAATATTGCATACAGGAGAAAGTAATCATATCCTTACTAAAGTATATCCTAATCAGTAAGAAAATCCAACAGAAAAGCAGTATGACAAGTTACTAATTTGCATCAGTGCAAGGAGACTATACTCTGGAAGTTTCATAGATGGCTAAAATCAGAGGCCAGACCAGAAGAAGAAAACATACTAAAAATAATTGGTATTTAGATAGTACTTTAAAGTTTATACAATGCCTTACAAAGATCACTACATTTGAACCTCAACCTTGTGAAGTGGATTCTCTATAATTATTCCCATTTTGTGGATAAAGGTAACTGAGGATAAGAGAGGTTAGGTGACTTGCCCACAATCACAGAGCTACCTTGGGCAGGAGGCAGCACCTGAACCAGCACTTGAACCAGCATAGGAGATAATAAATACTTGTTGCCCTCTTGCATCCTTTCCCTTCCCCCAGCTCCAAGTCCAGTACTCTATCCATTATGTCAGAGTATCTACTATCAGATGGTATTTGCATTTCCCTTATGTATTTTTCCATGTCAGTGCTCTTTCCCTTATGTGACAGACTCCTAGGGAGCATGGTTATGATGGGAATTCTCTTGATTTTGCACTCAGCAGCAAGTGCAAATGGTTTCTCTTTAAGGATCATACATGAGGTTGAAATGGGAGGTTTCTTAGTACAAGTAAACAAAACTAGCATTCATAGTCTATTATATGTCAGGCAGTGTGCTGAGGGCTTTACAAATATCTTATTTGAGCATCACAATACCCTATCAGGTAGGTGCTGTTATTATACCTATTTTACAGTTGAAAGACTGAGGCAGAGGTTTAAGTGACTGGTCCATGGTCACAGAGTTAGTAAGTCTTTAAAACTGGATTTGAACTCAGCTCTTCCTGACTCCAGGCCCAGTGGCTTATGCACTGTGCTACCTAGCTGCCCTTAGACAAGAGCCATTGGTAAACATAGGATAACTGAATTTTGGAGTTGGAAGGGACTTTAGCAATGATCTAATTCCTGCGTTTTAACCTGGAGTCCATGAACTATTTTTAGAAAATATTTTGATAATCATATTTCAATATAAATGATTTCTAATCTTTATATTTTGTTCTATGCCTTTGCAAGCATTTTTCTGAAAAGGGATACATACGTATTACCAGATTGCCAAAGTGGTCCATGACACAAAGAAGGTTAAGAACTCCTGAACATATCTTATTACTGCATTTTTTTTTAATCCAAGGAAACTAAATCCTAGAAAGATTAAGTGATTTGCCTAAAGTGATACAGGTAGTAACTGGCAGAGCTGGAATTTGAAAAGGTCTCATAGTATCTTAGATCAGGCCTTCGAGGTAAAAATAGTATAGCGGGTAGTGTTGGAAACTCACAGTCTGCAAGATCCGATTTCAGATCTTTTCTCAGACACTTACTACATGTGTAACTTTTGGCAACTCACTTAACCTCTCTGGGCCTCAGTTTCTCATATGTAAAATGAGGATGTTGGACTTGCTAATTAATAAAGTCCTTCTGGCTTAAAATCTCTGATCCTAAGATCCTTTTTAGCAGGATATATTGGAGCAAGAGAGTCCTTTATTCTAATGGGAAAGAGGGATCCAATATATGCTGCCATTGCTTTTGCCATGAAAACCCTGATTAAACAAGAAGTCTGTCCTGACACAATAGTGTGGGCTTTCATTGAAGTCTAGTGACAAAGGGTCCACATTCTGTCTTTAGAGACTCACCATGGATGTGTTCCTGAAGCGTATGGTATGCGAAGTGTCTGTCTGGCAGAAACATTTGTGCTTAAAATACAGCCTGACAGTTCCCTGCCATCTTGCAAAACAGCGTGGCTTATTTAGAACAAATCTGTTATGGCTGACCACAGAGAGATACGTTCATGTTTCTGAGCCTCCCCCTATGAATAGGCAGAGGGACCATCTGGACACGTGGCATTTACACATCTCTGAGCAAAGTTAGCAATCCACTTCCCAGTAAAATCCATCTCTCAGGGACACTGTGTGGATTTGTGAGCTGCCTGATTAACGGACAGAGAAAACAAATGTACTTTATAGTAAAATACATTTTTTTAATCTGTCATAGACACAGCTTGATTGTTTTCTTCATTTTCTCTTCACTTTAGAATGCCACAATGGAGAGGACAGGGCAGAAAGCAAGTAACTTCCATGCTTTGTGGAGAGAGAGGCATTACATTTGGGGGTGCACAGTAGCCCATCACTAGGAAATGAAATGGGACTTCTAGTTGCTCCCCTGAAGGTCAAAAATAACTACCAGCATACAACAGTTGATAGAAGGAAACTGCTTGCCAAAATATCATAGCTCATTATTAGTCAAAATTTTCAGGGATATCTATATGTCCACACTAATTTTATTTCAGCTCAACCAAAGGGATCAAACTATTTTGTCTTTGTAAATTCAACCTCATACTAAGCTTAGTATAAAATGTGGAGTCATAAGATGTTAGTTTTGTTGTCTTTGTAAACCTAACCTCAGGCTAAGCTTAGTACAAAATGTAGTCATGAGATGTTGGAAGGCATTGAAGAGACCATGGAGGCCAATCCTTTCATTTTACAGTTGGGAAGATGAAGTCCATAGAGGTGACAGAATATAAGTTTCCTGAGGACAGTAACTGTTTCATTTTGGTCATTTTATCTCATAGAGCCAGCAAAGTCCCTGTCACATGGTAGAAGCTAAATAAATGTTTGTTGATTGAATGACTTCTCCTAGGTCACACAGTCAGAAAGTGACAGAGATGGAATCAAAGTGACCTTAACAAGTAGTTTTATCTTTCTGGGCTTTCACTATACCATCTTTAAAATAAGAAGGTTAAATCTAATTATTTTAGCAAATTTTTAAGATATAAATTGCCCTCAAGAAGTTTAGGATCTAATTTTGAAATTAGCATATGTAGATCTAGGACATTTTTTAAAAATAAGCATTTTTGGATGATTGATCCCTCTCTACCCCAAAACAAGAGAATTTGATAAATTATATTTGCTTTGCAATAGGAATTTAATAAAAAAAAAATTTCTATAGAGATCCTCCATTAAAGTGCTACTCCAATGCTTCACAAGAGAATGGAGGTGACACTGAGTTCTTAAAGGCTGTTTGTGTAGATCATGGGTTCAGGAACGTTTCACAAAGGTAGGAAACTCAACTCTAAGTCTAGAAATGTCTGTCATCTGAAGACTCGCATTCTAGAACAGAAACAAGCCTCAATTCAACCTTGTCCATCTAGTCCAATTCTGTCATGTTACTGATGAGGAAATTGAAGCCCTGAGGAGCAAAGTGATTTGCACAAAGTCATACAGACAGGTGTCAGAGCTAAGATTTGAATGCCAATACTCTTGGTTTGAGTATCTCATCAACAATATAACAGTTACTAGTCTAGTTGAACAAAGGGAGGCTTCTTTCTGGAAGGCTAACTGCTGTGACTTCTTTGTGTACAACACTTTCTAAAACTATCTATTAGTAGCAGCAGAGGAGTTTCTGTCTTCATAAAGGGAATGAAATCATGGATCCTTAAAGTACTAATGTTGTATATATAGAGATGACATTTGTTGTCCTTGTTCTCCTTGTTTAAAAAGGAAAAGAAATAGCTGATTCATAATTCATATTTATAGTATCCTATTCTTTTTCTCATCAAGACATGTAATAGCAAGTTCATAGGTGCCATACAACAGATACACCAATGCCTAGATGTAATAAGTATGTCTGTCTAATTTAGGGATTTATTGGAAATGAGTTGCTATTGTTTTTCCTTTCACTGCCATCCTTTGCAAAAGTCTTAAGCTCCAGCCCAACCTAATTAACTGAACTTTGCATTTTAAAAAGAAGTCAATAAAAGCCATTATATCTGAGTATCACCATTTCATAAAAGAATTTAACTAATGCAAACTTTCTATTACACAGAGACCAAAGGAGACCAAAATTGTCCCAGACAGCAAATACTAGACCTCCTTGTCAAACAGAGACACGGTGGCAAAGGGTCACACTAGTTTAGAATATGTGCTCATTTAATTGATTCCAATAGCTTATGTAGGAAGAGAGTGTCTCACTGTAATGTGGAAGTGACTCTCTGGTTATGCCATCAGAGCTCAAGCTCTAGAAGTTTCTACCAAGATGAAAGGAAGATATGTTTCTAGTCATTGTTCATCCTTCATTCTTGATGAGGAATGTCACCAGAAACAGATACACATTGAGAGGCTCACCAACAGGAGAAAGGCTACTAGGTTTCAGTCAGTTACTAACTAGAGCTCACAATAATAATAAGCAAAAATAAGACCATGAAAATAATTGTGTTTGTGTACCAATAGCTACCACTAAGATCAAAGAAGAAAAATTCTGCAAAGACTCAAATAATGTCATTAAAACTAAGTCAACATATTAGTGAATTAGTGCTTGGTGGCTTCAAAGCAAAGGTGAACTCAAGCAATTATGGTAAAAATTTGTGGGAAAATATGGTTTAGTATTAAGACATGAAAGAAGACAAAAACTTGTAGTTGTCATGGCCTCACTTTAAAATGTTCAATAAATGGAATTAGCAACAAGGAACCACAGTAGGGCATGCTTACACTTACTCCTTCTAACACTAAATCATCTCTAAGCATCAACACCTATATTCCTTACTTCCTTATACTTACTACCCAATAGCAAATGTCTGTTCTGCAAAAACTAAGTAATTAGGCCATGCTCCAATCTTCCTTTGTCTTATTCTACTTCACTCACTCAACAACCACTTCATGTTCTGTAATAAATATCTTTAGTAGCTACATCTTACTACCATACCAAACCATAGTCTATCAATGTCTGGAGAATGCCCTAAGGGCTTCTTGTATTCTGGAATAATTAACATTTTTAATAGATGTATAAATATGTCTACCATCACCCAAGATTCTCAACTTTATAAGTAAATATCAGACTGATGCCTGAATATCATTACTTCCTTCTTCAAAGGAATTTTTTTTCTCAATCAGAGAGTCATCAGGGGATGGACATAGGGAAAATCAAATATCATAAACAATAAAATTGGCTGAATCTGAATTTTAACAGATAAAAATTGACTATTTACTAATCAGCTGTCTATGTGCAGTCATATACTAGAGTAGTTAAAAAAAATAATAAGATTAAGACCAAATTAAAAGAAAGGATAAAGGTAAGAATTAGAGACTATATGTAATCATGATAGTTCTAAATCAGAGGTTCCCAAACTTATTTGGTCTACTGCCCCCTTTAAAAAAAAAAAAAAGTACTCAGTACTCCCCTAGAAATCATGTAATAGGGCTGTTATTGTTGTGTTTTTAAAATTTTGTGTTATTTCAAAAAATACAATTTTTTTAAATAACACATCTTAAATTTAATAATTTATTGTAAAATTGGGGGGGGGAATTTCCTGCATTGAAATTCTGATGACTCAATATCACATCATGTAAGCATATAGTATAGCATTGTAAATAAGTCATTATATGCACATATTCTTGCTGATACATACTGGACTTTACAACAATGTGTGACACTCTCACCTGCCAACACTTGCTTGTTAAGACCTGTTGGTAGACGTGACCACTGATTGATCATAACTTGTATTTGGTGTGTTTATTTGGAAAATAATGTAATCACTACAACTTTAACTCTGTTATAACACAGATGAAACATGTACAAATGGTTTTTCAAATTTTTCTTCTCTTCTTTCCTTGTGCTTCCACTGTACCCTTATTTTTATTCAATGCCCCCCACTTCCACCCAAGGCTACTACTACCACCCCAATCATTCCATTGCCCCCCAAAGCAGTAGTATCACCAACTTTGAGAACCTCTGAAACCCATTTAACCAACTCTACTAAGAATAATAAGAAATCAATAAACCACCAAGTCTGAATATTACCATTTCATAGAGAAGTTTAACCAATATAAAACAGTTGCTATAATATGGAGGTCAAAGGAGCCCAGAAATTGTTTCAGCCAGAAAATATTAGGTTCCTTGACCAAATTGAAACTCGATAATCAATAGCAACACCAGCCTGGAGCATACAATGATTTGAGTGATCCTTATATTATGTAGAAAGGAGATGAAATATTATGAATATTATGGTCTCAAAAACAGGAAGCGGGCAGGGGTGGGGTGAATCCTATAGAGAGAGAAGTGAGCCTTTATAAAGCTTGATGTGAAACTCAAATAAAACACATCATCTAAAAGCTTGTATAGTTGAAGCTGGAAGGTCAACAGATACACAGTATTACTATGAGATATATCCAATGTAGTTTCAAGAATCTAATTGTCTGACAAGTTACATTTAATAAACCTACTTTGGCTTATGAGGCATTTCTTTGCATTTCTGAGGTCTTGTTTGCATTTCATGCGCCTCACAATCAGCAGAGCTTGAGAAATGAGAATGATTATGTGGTTATCTTCACAGTTTTTGTAGTTGGTAGTTGGTACATGTTGCGTTGTTTTCTCATGGCACTCAGGTTTGCTAGTTTATGATAATGATAATCTCTTTCATCATACCCTTCCTGAATGAGGAAAGGCTTAATGTAAGTCTTCTCATATTCTCCCTCATCTCATCTTTCCATAGGATGTCAACTTTTCCAGTGTTTATCATATCATGTGTGTAATTTTCATTTGTATTGTTTGTTTACTCTTCTTTTTTTGTTTATTTGTAAGGCTTTTTGTTTGCATTAAAGTTTCAATTGTAACATTTTGTATCAATGATTGTTAAATGGGTGTAAATTGGGAACTTTAAATTAATACAATTTTTGTTATCAACTTATGAAAATATCCCAAAGTTTATTTTTTGTCTTTTTTTTCCCCAGGAATAAATAACTTACTAAGTTAGGGAAAGTCTAGTGAAATGAAATAGATTTGTCAGCATTTCTATAATTATCTATTTTCATAATTGATGACTGTAGCCAGAGTTTTTAGACTAATAACATTATTCCTCTGCAGCTAATATGTTACATAGGTTAGAGGAAATGACACTTAGGAAAATGAAGTTTGGAGGAGCTGTTAAAAGTGACCAAATACATGAAGAAGAAATTGGTGCAGAGATAACAAAATTTCCAAAACACCAAGAGTTCAATTTTCAACACACTTCAAAGAAAGTAGAATTCTTAAACAAGGGGAAAAGTCAATAAAGAAAGAAAATGGAAAACAAAGTAAGAAATAAAGGCTGGCATTGCCAGATCTCAAATTACATTATAAATCAGAAATTATAGTAAAATAATATGTAGCTATATGTTGCACTGATTATTAAAATTATCTAGTATTGGATGAAAATATAAAAGTAAAAAAAGAGTAAACTTATGACACATATAAATAATACCATAAACACAAATTACTGGGGAACTAGCTCGTTTCTCACAAAAACTACTACAAAAATCAGATAGCAGTTTAGTGAAAATGGGTTTAGACTAATATCTTCTGCCACAATGAATTCCAAATGAACACATTTTTTAACATCAAAATCTTCAAAATTTTAAAAATAGAGGACAATAAATTGTTATATTTTTCTCAAAGGTATGTGGGTAAAATTTGTAATCATCTACAATAAAGAGAATATTATAAGATATATAATAAGTTATTTGAATTATCTAAAAATATTTTTGTACAAATAAAAAGTAATTAAAACAGAATAAGAGAAAAAAGCATAAACTGCATAAAAACTTATGCATTAAACATTATGTGTTTAATACCTGAAACTTATAGGGAAATGAGACATTTGAACAATATCTAATGGCATATTTAGAAAATAAGATTAAGAATCAACCCCACTAGATAAGTAATAAAAAGTTACAAATAGTTTTCAAAAGAAGAAATGCAACCAATAATCAGACTTAAAAAAGTGTTTAAAATTTCTGATAATCATGAAAATGCAAGTTTGAAAAAAATAGTAAAAGTTAGAAAAAATTCTGTGTGCTTATGTGAAAACAGGCACACTTATTCCCTGCAGATAGAACTATGAACTGATCTATTTGAAAAGAAAGATGGAATTATTCAATAAAATTTACAAAATTATTCATAACATTTAGCCCAGTGATAGCATAAGTTGGGTTATATCTTACGCAGGTTTTAGACAAGGAAAAGAGAAATAACTGTATAAATCCACTCATCAATGCACTATTTATAATTTGCAAAATGTTGAAACAACTTATGTACCCACTGAATGGAGAACGATATTCAAGATGGGTTTCCTTAAGCACAGATCTGATTCTATCACTTCCCAGCCCAATAAATTCGAACAGTTCCCTCTTGCCTCTAGGATAAAATATAAGCTCTTCTGTTTAGCTTTTAAAGCCCTTCACAATCTGAGCCCAACCTATGTCTCCAAGCTTATAGTATTTATAACCTCTGTCTGCTGCAGTTTTCTCAACTACAAAATGGGGCTAATAACAGGACCTACCTCCCAGGGCCATTGTGAGGATCAAAAGCTCCTAACCTGACTCTTAGTAGATACTTAATAAATGCTTATTCCCCTCATTCTTCCTTCCCAATATACACAAGGACAATATCTATGTAAATAAAGATAAAATAAATGGCCACAAGAGACAAGTTAAATACAGCAGAACACTGGGGTGAGGTGAGGAGAGAGGTGAGAACTATGAAGGAGTAGGGTCATGGAATCTAAAATAGAAGAAGGTATCAAGAAGTGGGACCTAGTTTGGTTCAAACATACTGAATAGCTACAATTTTCTAAACAAAGGCTAGAATACAGAGCTTACATCCTTACAGATTATTATGCTTAGCACATATCACTTTTTAGAGACAGTCATGGTGATAAAATGGAATGAGCAGTTGATCTGGGATTCAAACCCTAGCCTTTACTTTTTAATTTCTGTGTGACCTTGGCCAAGTTCCTGAACTTTCCTAAGCCTCTATTTTCCCATCTATAATATGGGAATAATAATAATTTTATTATTTTTCTCACATGGTTATTGTGAAAATTAAAGAATAAAATGAAATTTAAATGAAAGCACTTAACAACTGTATCATAATGCAGAAACATGAGTTATTATTACTATTAGATTTGTCGTTTTCTTTTAGGGTTCCTTATGCTTTCTGATGTTTCTTTGGTTTCATATGAATGATGAGACCTTTCCTTTCAAATCCCAAGATTCAAAATTTGGGGCATTTTTGCCAGCTGACTTACCTTCAACAAAAAGGAATCTGCTGCCCATGAAAGTAATACCTCATTCTTTATTACTGCTATCCCCACCCCCTCACCCATTCCCAAAATGAACATGATGTGAAACTAATTCCAGAGAGGAAATTTCATTTTTAATTCTTCACCATTTTGGATCCGTCTCATAATTTTCCTAACTCCTTCACCAAGTAATGATTTATATAATAGACCTTAACTCAGTCATATTGATCTGCCTCTTGTGGTTATTATGATGGAGTCAAATTTTACTGCATTTTCAAGATTAAGATTCTACATAGCCCTATCCAGTTCCCAACTAATACTTTTAACAGCTTTTGATTCAGTGTGATTTCCCCTTCCTACAGCAATGGTCTTACACTTTAAGAAGAGGAATGGAATACCTGGGGAGCCACATTTTAAGCAAATGAAGGTCCTTATTAGAAATAAAAACAACTGTGTCAGTTCAAGTTGATACATGAGTTGCACTTCTGAATGCAATCATAATTCATTTCAAAAATAATGCTTTTACATGACCCAACATTGGCATTAACAAGGAATTTGGGAAGCTAGAAATTTGCATAGGAGCAAAAGAAATGCACAAATAATCCTTTTTAACTTTATTTACTTTTTTTATTTTAAAAAAAATGTTCCAAAAAGACTGTTTTTCTAAATAAGCCCTCAGTGTCAGTTTCTCTCCCTCATTTGATCTCTATCCTTTGCTCCAAATTTAAGGACATAAAGGCTAAATCATTCACTCATTTATGTACTCAACAAATACACATTGAGAGATTACTGTGTGCAAAGGACATTGTACTAGGCATAGAAAAATGCATAGAAGAATAAGAAATAGTTCCTCCCTCATGAAGTTTACAGTCTGGTAGGGGAGATAAATCACCAAGGTCTTAGGTGAAATGTGAAAATCCATCAGGAAAGATGTGAAGTGATCCAAAAATGCAAGGTATAAATTATTTCTGGTTGAGGGGCTTATGGAAGGTTTCATGGAGACCATAGTATTGGATTTTGGTCACCACATGTGAGCTCCTTCATTTCTCTTACTCCCTACCTTAAAATATTTTTACCCCTAAAATCTATGATCTTTTCCTTCTCACTGATGTCACAGGAAGGGATGACCCTCCTCCTTTAACAAATTATCCTTTCCACCTATACTCATCATTCTTTCACTTGTAGCTTCCTCTCAAATCCTGTGATCCATCAGTTATGCTGATTTTCTTTAGTATCTTCAATCTCTACCTTTTCCCCTTTTACTTATGATATCCAACTCTCTGTCTTTTTTTTTCAAATGCTTTATTAACTTCTGATTTACATCATTCATTTCTGCCAGACTTTGAGTTACAAATTTTCTCCCTGTTTTTCCCCTGGCCACCGCCCCAAAATAGCAGTCCCACAGGATATCCCCTCCTCCAATCTGCTCTCTCCCATATTTTCTCCCATACCCCTTTTGACTTTTCCAGTGGATCTCTATGCCCCACTGCCTGTATATCTTATTTCACAATTACATGTAAAATAGTATTAATAATATATATATATATGTATATATATATATATATATTTGAATATTTGACTTTAAAACTTTGAATTCCAGATTCATTCCCTTCCTCCCTTGTCACCCACCCTTACTGGGAAGATAAGCAGTTCAGTATAGGTTGTACATGTGTGGCTAATGCAAAACAATAACATAGTAGATATATTGTATAAGACTGACTATGTTTCCCTCCCTCCTATCCCAATTCCCAGTTGTTCTCTTGTCTACTTTGATCCCGTCCCTTTTCAAAAGTGAGTGATTCCAACTTCCCTCCCCCCCCAGCCTGCCCTCCCTTCCATCATCCCCCCTCTCATTCCCTTCCCCCCTACTCTCCTGGAGGGTGAGATACCCTATTTAGTGTGTATTTCATTCCCTCCCTGAACCAAATTCAGTGGGAATAAGGTTGACCCATTCCCTTTTGCCTTCCCATTCTTCCCCTCCATTGTAACCATTTTCCCTTGCCTCTTCTGTATGAGATAGTTTACCCCATTCTGTCTCACCCCATCTCCTCTTATTATATTCCTCTCTCACTTCTTGATTTCACCTTTTAAGTATCATCCCTTCCTGTTAAATTGGTCCTGTGCCCTCTATCTATGTATACCTCTAAGTATATATACACACATTCACATATGTATTCATATGCCCATATACCCTCATATATAGACATATTCTATTCCCTTCAACTACTGAGAAAAGTTTCATAAGTTACAATTATTGTTTTTCCATGTAGGAGTGTTAATAGTTCAACTTTGACAAGTTCCTTATGATTTCTTTTCCCTGTTTACCTTCACATGCTTCTCTTGCTTCTTGTATCTGAATGTCAAATTTTCTGTTCAACTCTGGTTTTTTCAGCAAGAATTCTTGAAAGTCCTCTATTCCACTGAATGACTATATTTTCCCCTGAAACATGATACTCACTTTTGCAGGGTAGGTGACTCTTGGTTTTAGTCCCAGCTCCTTTGACCTCCGGAATATCATATTCCAAGCCCTTTGGTCCCTCAGTATAGAAGCTGCCAGATCCTGGGTTATCCTGATTGTGTTTCCAAAATATTCAAATTGTTCTTCCTGGCTGCTTGTAATATTCTCTCCTTAATCTGGGAATTCCGGTACCTGGCTATAATATTCCTAGGAGTCTTCTTTTTGGGATCTTTTTCAGGAGGTGATTGGTGGATTCTTTCAACCTCTATTTTGCCCTCTGGTTCTAAAACATCAGGGCAGTTTTCTTTGAGAACTTCCTGGAGGATGATTTCTAGGTTCTTACTTTGATCATGGCTTTCAGCTAGCCCAATAATTTTTAAATTATCTCTCCTGGATCTATTTTCCAGGTCAGTGGTTTTTCCCATGAGATAATTCACATTGCCTTCTATTCTTTCATTTGTTTGGATCTGTTTAACAGCATCTTGATTTCTCATAAAGTCACTAGCTTCCATTTGCTCCAGTCTAATTCTGACAATGATCTCCTCAGTGAGCTTTTGAGATTCTTTTTCCATCTGGCAAATTTGGCTTTTTAAGGCATTCTTCTCATTACCTTTCTGAGCCTCTTTTGCCATTTGAGTCAGTCTGTTTTTTAAAGTGTTATTTTCCTCAGTCAGGCTGTTGACTCTCATTTCATAATTTTCTTGCATTGTTCTCATTTCTCTTCCCAATTTTTCCTCCGCTTCTCTTATCTGCTTCTTAAGGTCCTCTATGGCCTGTAACCAGCTTGTATTTTCCTTTGAAGCTTTTGGTGCAGGAGTTCTGACTTCACTGTCTTCCTCCTGTTCCATTCTTTGCTCCTTTTTGTCCCCCAAATAGGAGTCTAATGTTGGGATCTTCTGTCTGCTTTGTTTCCTTTGCCTGGTCAGGTCACCCCTCAGTCACTTGACCCCTGGGCTTTTTGCCACAGTAGGACTCTGCCACCAGACAGGGGAGCTTTCGTCCCAAACGTTGGGGTTTTTTCAGCTGCCAGAGGTATTAGATGAGTGCCCTCCCTGAAGCCTCCACACTCTCTGGCAAGCTGGACATACACCCCAGGACCTCTTATCCTAGACTGCAATCCAGATCCAAGCAGGTTAAAGCAAGAGCAATTACCCCTCAGACTGGTGCTTGGTCCCCCTACACTCTGCAGGCCAGGAGCTGAAGCCGCCAAGTGGCACTGGCTGGCTGTGCCAGTGTCTCAGCAGCTTCTCGCCCTGGGGGCAAAAGCCACACACTCCCACTTACTAGGTCCCAAAGTCCAGACTGCACCAAACTCTCACTTTGTCCTTCGCATCTATGTGTTGATAATTCTGGAAACGGCCACAGCTGCTGCTGATCTGGAGTCCCTCTGGCTGGAGGCTGGTGAGGCCCACCCTGGGACTAAAGCCTCAGTGGGGGGGCTGGTCTTCCATCTCTCTGTCTTGAAAACACCTTCTCTACTATACCTTTTATCTCATTTGTCCTATTTGTCTCTCTCTCTCTTTTTTTTTTTTTTTTTGCTTTTTGGAGGGCAATTGGGGTTAAGTTACTTGCCCAAAGTCACACAGCTAGTGATTTTGTCAAGTGTCTGAGGCTGGATTTGAACTCAGGTTCTCCTTACTCCAGAGCCAGTGCTGTATTCACTGAGCCACCTAGCCACCCCAATTTGTCTCCTTTTTTTCATCAACAAACTTCTCAAAAAATTGTCTTTATTTCTGAATTTATTTCCTATTCTATCCAGTCTTTACACAGGCTTCACCTCCAACACATCCCTGAAACCACCTTACCAATCAACAAAATCAAAGCCTTTTCCCATTTCTTATCCATCTTGACTTCTCTGGAGTGCATGTTGCTTTGTCTCACCTTTTTGAAACTCTCTACTATCTCACTGATAAATCTTTTCCTGCCTTTTTTGGTTCTCATTTCTTCAATGAGTCACCAAATTCTACTAATTATGGCTTTAAAATATCTCCTGAATCCATCCCTTCCTTTCCATCTCACTAACATACACACACACACACACACACACACACACACACACACACACACACACACACACACATACACACACACACACATACACACACACCAGGCTCTTAGTACTTCATACTTGGACTCCTAACATAGTCTTCTAAGTGGTCTTTCTTTTTACTTTCCCTCCTACAATCCAGCCTATTGTTGTTTAGTCATTTTCAGTCATATCCAACTCTACATAACCCCATCTGGGTTTTTCTTTACAAAGATACTGGAATGGTTTGCCATTTCCTTCTTTCACTTTACAAATGAGGAAACTGAAGCAAACAGGGTTAAGTGAGTTGCCCAAGGTCACTCAGCTAGTAAGTGTATGAGGCCAGATCTGAAGTCAGAGAGATGAATCTTCTTGATTCCAGATCAGGCACCCTATCCATGGCATCACCTCCCTGCCAAAAGTGACATCATACTTGCCTTCTAGGATCTTAACCTTTCATTTGCAGAATTGTCAGGGACTTAGATTGGTCAACAGGATACAACTCATTGGTTAAAGTGGAGAAGATGTTTTCATTAACATCAAGAACCCATTGTTCTATTCCTGGTTCTGCTGTATTCTCCCTGGAATCTGTGACAATCTTTGTGTCAAATTTTATCCATTTGGAAGGAACCTCCTAAACCAAATGGGTCATGTGAAAGTCAGTGTCAGTGTTTCTACAGGAAACCGAACACCTGATAAGAAGTTACTCCATAAAACATGATTCTTTCAAAGGTTTACCAGACTCAAAGATTTTGTTTGTGAAGAACTATTTTAAGGGTGTTTAACAGTCATTTATATTAAAATATTATATTAATGTAAAATCACATTGGAGGTTGCTGTGAAGCTGACTATTTGCTCCTCAGAAGCTGTTACTTTTTAGTGTGTGGAAACTCAGGCTGTAAGGATTTGGGGGATATGTCAGCATGCAAGGCACTCCACAAAAGAATTGTGCTATTGCTAAGGAAATAATATCATTGATACAAAGGGCAATAAAAGAGGTGATTGATCAAAATTGTGGGAGTTTACACATAGAGGAGGAGAGTAAGAGAAAATTAGAGAGACAGATTGGAGCCAGGTTGCACAAGGCTTTAATAACATGATTAAATATTTTATATCACTGGTGGCTATTTGAATCCAGGGAAGTCCAATATGAAAATTCAATTTATAATGCTATCATTTAGGTGGCACTTTGGCTATAAAACTGGAGCTAGAGTTGGAAAGACTGGATTTCAGATCCTCCCTCAAACACTTATTGGCTATGTGACCCTAGGCTAGTCACTTAATCTTGCTAAGCCTCAGTTTCCCCATTTATAAATTGGGGATAACAGTAGCACAGAACTCGGAGTTGCAGTGAGATTCAAGTGAGATGAAACATTTGCAATGGAAAAAAGGAAGGAATGGTTCAGATGAAAAACGACAGTGCCATACAGGTATAGCAGTTCATAAAGCTTTACTGTTACTCACAAGGGTAGGAAAAGAACAGATGTCATTAGGGACAAGTATCAATATGTGGCATCCATTACCCTCAGACAGGGGGCTGCACACAGTGAAGTAGCTTCATGTATGGTATTCTCTCTCTAATCAAAAGCCTGAACACCTCAAGGCCTTTGTATATAGAATTTTAGACAAAAAGCCAACAGAGACACTAATAGGAGACTGTCAAACCAGTGAAATGAGGGTATTTTCTGAACTTCCTAAATAGGAATGAGACCAGGAAACTTAACTCTAACTATGCTAAGTAAACAAGAGGGAGTTAGGGAGGCAGGGACAGTAATGTCCAGGATGCCTCTGGGTTTATTAACTTTTGTAATGCCTACTTACCAGATGGCTGGTGTTAAACCAATCAATCAAACTGGCTTTCAATGGCTCACAGTACATACTTTATGCTTTATATAAAGTATTTGAAAACCTTAAAGCACTTTATCAATGTTAGTAATTAGCTATTGTTAGTCACTCCTGTATGAATTGGCCTAAACAAGTTTTCCATCCAAAGCTCCAATAGCATATCTCTAAAGACTTGTTTGAGTATTTTCAACTGGTCCCCTCTTTGAATATGAAACCTCAACTAACCTAGGTTATTTATTGCCCCACATAACTCCTGTTTGTAGCTATGGGTAACGCACTTGCAGCATATAAACCAAAAATATTTCTTTCTTCTAGAAATATAGGATCATATTTCTAGAGGCACATCCCTCACTTTTTCCATTCCCCTAATGCTTGCAGGTAAGATCTCCTCCCTCAGATGTACTTCAGCGACACAGGATGACCTTCTCTTGTTGAGTAATCATTACATAGCATTAACATAGATTGGCATAGTCCTGATCAATCCAGTCTAAACTTTGGATAGGAGATTAAAAGGTGGAGCATCCAAAGTAGGGCAATTGGGATGGTGAAGAACCTTGAAAATCATACCATGTGAAGACAGCTGGAAAGAACTGGGGATGTGTAACTTGCAGAAGAAAAGACTTAAGACTTAATTGCTATCAAGCATTTGAAGAGCAATTATGTCAAGAAGGGATTAGAAGCAATGGATGGAAGTTGCAAAGAGGTAGCAGTTGGACATCAGAAAGAAAAAAATTAAAAACACTTTAGCTATGCAAAGGTGGAATGGATGACTTGGGAGGGAAGGAGCTCCCCTTTCCTTCCAGAAGAGTTCTTTAGCAAAGTTAGAAAGAAAATGTTTTTGGAAATTTGGAAATAAGTTAACATTATTCATTTTTAACTTGAGCCATGAAAACAACTATATTTAATTTTACAATCACTATTTTCTATTTTAGCACAAAACCTTAGGCTCCCCTCAAATAAAAAAAATCTATATATTCAAGACCAGAAGATTAGCTTCTGGAAAAGACTATTTGAAAAAAAGATTATTGACTAAATATATGGTGCCCACAAAAGCCTACGATCATTTACAAGATTAGAGCAGATATTTTGTTGTTTAGTTCCAGGTTTCTTGAACTTTTTCCACTGTTGACCTCTTTTCACATTTCAGCAATGTTCCTTGGCATTGTGTGGTGTGATGACATGTGCAGTGTAAAACGTGCATGCTTTGTGTTCAGAACCAAGGCTGCCGTGAAGTCGCACAAGGCAACATGGGCAAGAACTTCCAGAAACACCTCAAATTCATTACATGTTTGATTTTGAATTAACTTACAGTCAGTGTGCATTCAGAAACCTGGTTGTGACTCGCAGTTTAAGAAGTGCTGGTTTAGTTGTTTTTCATTCCTATCCAACTCCACATAACCCCATATATGGTTTTCCTAGCAAAGACACTGGAGGAGTTTGCTATTTCCTTCACCAGCTCATTTTATAGATGAGGAACTGAGGCAAAAGGGATCAAGTAATTTGCCAAGGTCACAAAGTTAGTAAGTGTTTGAGGCTGGATTTTAACCCAGCTCTTCCTGACTCCAGGCCAGGAAAGATGAGTTGCAGACAAAAAGCTATATAGTTCTGGAGAACTATAGTCTATTTGATCTTTTCTCAGGAACACCTCTATTCAAGTTTTAGCTCTGACACTAGCTGTATGATCACAGGCAAATCACTTACCCTCTCTGAGCCTGTTTCCTCATCTGTGCTATGGAGATAATAATCCCTATAGTACCTGTGTACCTTACAGGATTGTTATGAAGCTCTAATTGAATGATATACTGTATGTAAAAGATTTTCTGAACTTTAAAAGAAGAGTAAATATCACACTTTATTTTATTACAATCATCCTATAATGAAGTGCTGTGGGATTGTAGATACAGTGGTAGGCTGGGAGTTAGGATCATACAGTCATAGATATCAATCTGAGAAGAACCTCAGAAATCATCTAACCCAACACTCTCATTATACAAGTGAAGAAACTGAGTCCCCAGGAGGCTAAATGTTTGCCCAAAGTTATGCAGGTAATGTCTGAAAGATGTGGGTTCAAATTCTACGTCTGACATTTACTAATTTTACTAGCTCCTAGGCAAGTCACTTAATTTTTATGTGTCTTAGTCAACTCCCTAAGATTTATCTACTGAGTCATAAATGGATATGCTGCTATTGGTTGAGATAGTTTTCACAGCAGAAATTGTAAAATCATAGATCCTTGAGGTATTCACACATTGTCCAATAACTTTTTCTGTGATCAGGAATAAATGGCACTTATTCCCTGAATTGCAGTATTACAGTATTTCTGTATGAAAAGTATATAATTCTGCCATTTTTGTTCTCCCTTGTCCATGCTATTCATTGAAATGTAGCCCTTCCTTATAAAGTGCTTTACATTCCACCACTACATTTCTCAGACATTTCTAGGATGCGGCTTCTCCCCTCAGGACCATGACCATCATCTCCAACTTCTTCCCAGTGGGAATCTTGGATACCAACCCTGGAACCATTCCGAAATCTGACAAGTAAGTTTTTGCTTTACCTTGCCAGATACTAAGTCTCCACAGCATTTCTAGTCCATCTAGTGTCATACCACCACCTCCCCTTGATATATTGCCTTTTTCCTTTATTATATAAGCTCCTTGAGGGCAGACAATGTCTTATATGCTTGCATATGTATCCCTAATACTTAGCACAGAGCACTTCATAAATGCTTTATCTATCTATTCTTTGAAGATGGGGCAACCAGGTGACACAGTGAATAAAGTACTGGGCTTGGAATCAGAAAGACTCATCTTCCTGAGTTCAAATCCAGCCTCAGATACTAAGTAACTATATGACTTTGGGCAAGTCACTTAAACTTATTTGCTTCAGTTTCCTCATCTGTAAAATGAGCTGGAGAAGGAATGACAAACCATTCCAATATCTTTGCTGCAAAAATTCCAAATGGAGTCATGAAGAGTTGGATACCATTGAATGTGAAAAAAATTCCTTCAAGACAGGTTATGTCAGCATGATGGTGCCAATCAGATATATCAAATGGATTGAGCTGAAAAAGAAAGCTATGGAAATGAATCTTCAGACAAGTTTCCCTTTGAGTATATCTTGGCTCACAAGTTTTCCCCCATGCCCAAGCATTGTTCACCTCTTTGTCATAAAGAAAAGAAGCTTAGCTAATATTCAACTGGATTCCATGACTATCAACACTCAGATCCTATTGGAGGACTTTCCAACTTTTGATCTTGTGGTTGTAAAATCCATTATCATTTTATTGAATAAAAATAACATATAAATGTTACAGACCATAAAGCCTTGAAGTGTAGTTGTAAATTGTCTGTGCATATCGGGATGTATACATATTCATGTTGTGATGCATTCAAATGATGAAAAATACGCTATGCTCCATTCTTGTGGCTTGTTTCTTTTCTAAAATATGTTGGGTGAATACAGACAGTGTCTCCTCCCTTGGCAGATGACTGATGTAGGAAGGTAACTTTGGAAAGTACATTGAGATGTAATCATCCATATTGTGTATTGTGGATAAAATTGATTAAAATAATATTGAAACGCCCCCAGGGATTATACAATTATAAGTCAAGTCCCAAATGGAAAAGGTTTTTGAAAACTTGGCAGATGTCTTAATGAAAAACAAGCATTACAGTAATATATTAGGGCAATTTGTAGATTATTGACAACCAAATCACTAAACTATATAAATTACTGGATAAGACTGGCAGAATTAGTTTTCTTTCAGTGAATGTTTAATCGAATATTACTTTTTAATACTCATTTGTTTAAGTATTTGATATGTATATTAGTGGATAAATAATTAGGCTTCACTTATAGCTCAGGTTTCTTCTGAATGTTGGAAAACTTAAATATTAGACTTTACATCTATTATGGAGAAGATTCAGTCTAATGGCATGAAAGACTGTGCACAAACCTGCCATAAAATACATGGGGAAGCCCCAAGATTTTGTATTTCACTTAATAAGCCTGTTTACCTGGCATTTCTTCTTTCAATGGGCTTTCAGGCTAGAAATGTATTGAAATAAATCCCTGAGAACCAGATAGAGCAATTTAACAAGTGAGGTAATTACATATCACCATTTTACATGCAGGGGTTTGGAAATGATTTAAAAGTTTGTTTCTGTATTTGTTTCTAAGGACTTGGCCAAGCACATGAAACACTAGTATATGAACAAGTCAGACAAATTTATTTTAATAGTATTTTTATTCCTAGAAAAGGAATATTTCTGTTTCATATTGCACATGAATATTAAATAAACTACCTGCTGGCAACTACACCATGTTTTAGTCTCTAATTTTAAAAGTACACTGTATTTTAATACCTTTTTTTAAACAGATATCCATTTTTATGGAGCAGTACATGGGTTGTTGATGGATAAATCACCCAAGCATGGTTAAAGAGAGCCTAATCTCCAGCTGGTACCAGATCCACTTAATTGTATCTTCTGACCTCATCTCACCTGAGCCTGCATTAAAATCATAATACAGTTCAAGTGTAAAAATGATATACTGTTTGTTCGCCCTGTTTATAGCAGGGCAAACATACAGTTAAATTCATATGTTTGAAATTAGTGTAGTCATTTGAAAAGGTTGAGTTAGATCAAACTGCCTCGCAGCATTTTCTTTGTCCTTTTTCCCCCTGTTTAAATGGCTGGGATGCAATAGCCAGAAAAGCCTGGGAAGAAAGTTGTGGCAGTTTCCTGGATACCAGAAAGATTGGTCCCTACCCTGAGCATAAGGAGCTGTGAAGTGTCATGTAATAATGGAGTTCATTTGATTTTCTACTGTTTTGGTGAACAAAAAGAAAGCTGGTTTTGCTAACTCCATTACCGACATAGTACTGTTTTTGGAGTGACCCAATCATCAGCCTTTGAATTTGCTGCCATTTTCATTAGGGTAAAATGTTGGAGAGGGAGGGAGCCATCTATAATCTTCAGATTTCTTGGCAGCTTCATCTTCATTCATATATCACAACACTCAACCTTACTTTGAAAAGTTAAGAAAAGTCAAGACCTGTACTTTTTACTGCTTTTCTGCTGCCTGTCTTATACTGCTCTTAATGCAGTGGCATTGTGGGATAGAGAGAAACCAACCTGACAGGGAGTCAGGAAGAAGAGGGTCCCAGTCCTGCTTCTAACAAATGCTAGAAGTATTCCTTGGGCAAATCACTAGTACCTTAGGATCTAAGATAAGATTCTCTACTTGACATTTAAAGCTCTCAATAACCTGGCCCTTTCCAATCTTCTTTGGCTTTACAATTTTCAAAGGACTACTTGTTTCTTGAACACAATATCCCCAGGGCTTAGCCCAGTGCCTGGCATGTAATAAGAGCTTAATAAATGATTGTTGACTGAGGAAGGGAGAGAATCAACATTTACTCAGAGCCTACTATGTGCCAGGCACTGTGCTAAGGGCTTTACAAATATTATCTCATTTGATCCTCACAACAATCCTGTGACATAGATGCCATTATTATCTCAATTTGCATTTGAAGAAATAGATCTTTAAGTAACTTGCACAGGGGTCATACAGCTAGTAATTATCTGAGGCTCAATTTGAACTGAAAGCCTTACAGATATCCAGTGCCTCACTGCTCCATCTGCTGCATCCAGGTTACTTCTCTTCCCCATTAGAATGTACACTGCTTGATGGAGGTAAAAATCTTTGCCTTTATTTTTATCCCCGGTGCTTAACATGGTGCCTGGTACATAGTAAAAGTTTTTAAATGTCCTTGTTGACTTTCAATGACTGACAACTTCTTTGCACCCCTAGTCAAGTAACTCTCTAAGACTGTAAGCTAGAGAGCAGTTGCTGAACCAGAGCCAGAGGAAGGAATTTCCACAATGAGACTTCCACATACCCATTACATCACCATAGATCTGTCCAAAAACAAAACCAAAAACCAACAACCACTGTGTCCAGAAGTTGGATTAAGAAAATTGAAAGCAACACAATGGTACTTATTTTGAACATTGCTTCCATAAATAGAAAGCCAAATGGTGCAACCAAGTTGTCTTTCTTCACAGACAGGAATTGGTAGAACATAGTCTTTTAGCCCTTCTTTATAATCCCCATAGGCATATTACAGGATAGCTGAAAACTTTGGCTTCCCCTTAGGAAGCCATTTGTCCTAACACTGTATTTGTGTATGGAATTTCTCCCCTTCTTCTCATTCCTTTCCCCAAGTGATCAAATAATATATTAGTATGGCACTTAGCACTTTGCTTTTGCCCATAGTAGGTCCTTAATAAATACTAGTTCCTCTTCTCCTTTCTTCTCCTTTCCCTCAAATCTCTTGAAACATCCTGTTACTGTGCTTATATTGATGCCAAGATACTGAATATGTCATTTTGGTTGACTGGTAAGTCAGCATTGGTTTGAACAATAAAATAAGCATAGTAATAATATGGTTAACAGTAACTTATATTGATACAGCATTTTGAAATTTACAAAGTTTTGAAGGAAGCATCATGGACTAATGTGTCATTAGGAGAGAATCAGGAAGACCTGAGTTCAAATTCTGATTCTCACATTCATTTGTGTGATCAAGAACATTCCTCCAAATTATTTTGAGCCTCAGGTCTCTCCTTGGAAGCTACAGATAATAATATCTGCAGTACTTACACTACAGGTTATTGTGAGGCTCAATGAAATAAATAACAAACAATGAATATAAAACTTTGCTTTTAAAAACCTTAAAGCACTATGAAAATAGCAGTTATTATTATCCCTATCTATTATCTTCATAACAACCTAGGAGGAAGTCTAGATATTGCTATTTCTAGTTTATAAATAAGGAAACAGAAACTTGCTCCATAATGAACACTCTGTAAGTGGCAGAACCAGGACTTGCACCAAGGCCTCCACTTCTGATGTCCCTTCTATAATACCAAGCTACCCTCACATATAGATTGTTCAGTCATTTTCAGTATATCCAGCTCTTCATGACCTCATTTGTGGTTTCCTTGGCAAAGACAATGGAGTAGACTGTCATTTTCTTCCTCAGCTCATTTTTTAAAAGAGGAAACTTATACAAACAGGGTTAAATGACTTGCCCAGGGTCACATATCTAATAAGTGTCTGAGACCAGATTTTAACTCAGGAAAATGAGTCTTCCTGATCCCAGGCCTGGTACTCTATTCACTCCTAAGAAGATTATTGACACCTTTTTGACCAATACAGAATGAATTATTGAATCACAAATCTAGAACTAGAAAAGAGCTCAGAAGACATCTAGTTCAACCTCTTCATATTGCAGATGAGGAAACTGAAGCCTAAAGATATTATGCTATTTTGATTAGGAAAACATGGTTAGTAAGCAAGTGAGCCAGGAATTCAAGCCTATTTCTTGCATGCAGTTGTATAACTACATAAACTCTTTACCTCAGCATGGGCAAAAACATACTCAATATCCAGAGATAGTAAGCATTTGAGTTCAGTCATCAAGGACTTATTAAGTATGTACTGTGTTCCAAGCACTATGATTAGCATGAAGGCTACAAATACAAAAAAACACAATCTCTACCCTCCAAAAGTTTACATAGCAATGATACCTTTGATGTTGCTCTGCCAACAAAACACACAGAACACATTTACCAGTTATGTGGAGGCCCATGGGAGTTGGAAAGTCAACTGTTTGCAGACATCTGAAATATTTCTTTAGCTCCAATAATGTAATGTTAATGGGATATAAGGTCTTCCCTGCCCATTAATAGGCCTCACATGGAGCCCATTAAGGGAAGTTTGCTTAGGGGAGGCTTGCGTTTTGCTTTGGGGCTCACTGGTTGGAAGAATGTTCTTGTGATTTGACCAGATGAGACTCTGGGTAGCTGTTAAGAAGTCCTCCACCCCACACCCCTGCCCCCTTTGAAAAACTCAGATGTTGGTGCTTCTCTCTCTGGTAACTATGTATGTTTTACCTTTGTCAGACACTTGGGTCTGTCTGTTGATCTGTGCCAATTTCTCAAACAGTTAGACGGCATGTCTGTTGGTCTTTATTTCTCTGCTTGTATTTTCTCTTTCTTTGTTTGGATTTTCTTGTAAGTTCAGGGTGCTTATTTTCCCCCTAAACTAATGGATGTAATTAAAAGAAGATTATTGACACCTTTTTGACCAATCTTTCCTAGTAAAGCAGATCTAAGAACCTATGCTAGCAGCCATCCTGGGTGTGCCAATGTGAGTGCTGCTACAACTATATAAGTTAATTATTGATTTCAAGTAGAAATTGCTTACTATGTACTTTTCGTAAAACCTTCTGGTGAGAAAGGCACTCACCCTTCATGGTCTCACCCACTCTCTTTTTTATAGACAGGGAAGCTGAGGTACAAAGGCATAAAATAAGGTCCTCCAGGTTGCTAGATTACTTACTGGTCTAGCTGGGACTACCACCTAGGATTCCTGACTATAAGATCCTGTTCTCCATGCTCTCTACCATATTGGCTCAGCTTAGACAAAGGTAACTGGGATCAACACCCTGTGTGGACCAAGTAAACATTTTTTTCTCAACCCAACACTTTTGGAAAATTCCCTGAAATACTCCTAAAGTGGATTTACTTTTCTCCTGACTTGTTTATACATTAAGCTTCCCTCTATGGGAGATAGGGCAGGGTTTGCTGTAACTGATTTATAACCCTTGGGGCATATGAATTTGGGCTTCTTATAACATCCAGAGGGACGTGTGTAAATAATTAGCTAATCACTATAAATGTCTTCATCACATCTTGGAAAGAATTCTAGGTCTAACACTTTTGTGGCAAATGACAGACATTGTCTTTCTACTAATAATGTAAGAGAATGAAACTCTGACTCAAGACAATCAGAAGTAAAATTGTTAGCTGCACCAGAGTTCTCCAAGAATAATTTAATTTTCTACATTGATTTTTAAAGTAAACATTTCATCAATAAGAACTGACAGGTTGTAAATTACTCCCTGATGAGTATGGCATAACTATGTAGACCTTTATAGATATTAGAGAATGGTTATGTCTCTGAACAAAAGTTAGAGTCTGCTTCTCTCAAATAACCTCTACATTTTCTCTTTCTAGGCTGGGCAAGCTCTAGCTCACTCATCATTCTAGCTCACCTACATGGAAACTGCATTTGTCAAAACAGTTGATAGTACTGGAAATAATAATGGCCCTTTGTTTGAGTGAATTGGGGATCATCCTTAGAATTAGGAAGGCATGAGTTAAAGTCGTAGCTCTGACACAAACTGGTTATGCTATCCTGGGCAAGTCACTTCACTTTCATTGTTCTAGGAAGCCCATTTTGTAGACAAGGACACTGGAGCTAAGAAAGCTTGGATCCATGGGCACACAGAAAATACATGGTAAATCTGGGAATCGAATTAGTTTTTGTGACTCCACACCCACTTCCTCTAAAAGAAAAAGATGTACAATTTATAAACATACATATAAGGGCATATTTTAGAAAAATCTATCATTTATTATCACCTATGGAATAATATTTGTTTTTTTTTTCTTTTGTGGGTTGAAGAATGTAGTGTGGAAGTCACTTTATCTATGATACCTCCAGCAAAATAAAGGATTGATATCATCCTCCAAAAATTACCACCAAATATGCCACACTCATAAGGTACCTCTGAGAGACCCAAGAAATGGTGAAGCTTTAAGTAAAAGTACTATGTTCTCACCTCCTCAAAGAGATCCCAAACTGAAAAGTCTGAGAAATGTTGTAGCCAAATTCCAGAACTACCAGGTAAAGGAGAAAATACTACAAGCAGCCAGAAAGAAACAATTCAAATATCATGGAACCACAATGAGGATTGCACAGCATCTGGCAGCTTCTACACTGAAAGATCGGAGGAAATGGAATATGATGTTTCGCAAGGCAAAAGAGCTCTGGTTACAACCAAGGATCACCTATCCAGTGAAACTGAACATATTCTTCCAGGCAAGGAGATGGTCATTCAACAATATAATGGATTTCCAGACCTTCCTGATGAAAAAGCCAGAGCTCAATGGAAAATTCAACCTCCAATTATGAGATGCAAGAGAGATATAGAAAGATTCTGGATCTCAGGGCAGAGTCAAGGTGGTGGAGTAGAAACAGGACTTCCTCAGGGCTCCCACTCCTACTTCCTCCAACTCATGTAAAAAATGACTCTAATCAAACTTTGGAGCTACAGAACCCACAAAATGACACATAAAAACTAACCTCCCACTGAAAGCCCAGCAAGAAGTGGCCAGCACAGCATGTTGGGAGCCAAGCTCAGCCCCATGTGAGCATGAGGTTTTAGCTAAGGACAGATAGATGCTAAGGACAAAGTGAGAGGTCAGTGCAGTGTGGACTTTGGGACCTGGAAATTTGGGAGTGTGGTCCAGCCTTTGCCCCTGGGGTGAGAACCAGCTGAGGCATGGCGGACATGCAGCCACTGCCACATGGATGCTACAGAGCTCCTGGCCTGGAGACTCTAGGGGGATCAAGCGACCAGTCTGAGGGGTAATTGCTCTTTCTTTAATCTGCTTGGATCTGGATCACTGTCTGAGGTGAAGGTCCTGGGGTGCGTGACCAGTGTGCTAGAGTTGTGGAGGCTTCTGAGAAGACAGCCCCAGCAGCTGAGAAAACCCCAGCGATTGGGACAAAGCTCCCCCCTCTGGTAGCAGAGTTCTTCTGTAACAAAAAGCTCAAAAGTCAAGTAATTGAGTGGCAACATGAGCAAACAAGGGAAGCAAGGTAAGCACAGCAATCCTACCTACTGACCTGGAAAATAGATCCAGGAGAGATAATTTAAAAATTATTGAACTACCTAAAAGCCATGATCATAAAAAGAACGTAGAAATCATCCTTCAAGAAATTCTCAAGGAAAATTGCCCTGATGTTTTAGAACCAGAGGGCAAAATAGAGGTTGAAAAAATCCACTGATCACCTCCTGAAAAAGATCCCAAAAAGAAAACTCCTAGGAATATCATAGCCAGGTTCTGGAATTCCCAGATCAAGGAGAAAATATTACAAGCAGCCAGGAAGAAACAATTTGAATACTGTGGAACCACAATCAGGATAACACAGGATCTGGTAGCTTCTACACTGAGGGATTGAAGGGCTTAGAATATGGTATTCTGGAGATCAAAGGATCTGGGATTAAAACCAAGAATCACCTACCCAGCAAAACTGAGTATCATGTTTCAGAGGAAAATATGGTAATTCAATGGAATAGAGGACTTTCAAGCATTCTTGATGAAAAAAAACAGAGTTGAATAGAACATTTGATATTCAGATACAAGAAGCAAGAAAAGCATGAGAAGGTAAACAGGGAAAAGAAATCATAAGGAACTTATCAAAGCTGAACTACTTACGGTCCTACATGGAGAGTACTATGTTCTTCACTAGCTTTCGTAACTTGAGTATAAAGACGATCAGAGTCTAAGAATCACTCTCTTATACAAGAATCTAACTGGTGTATTCTGAGGGCAATTCTAATCAGCAGGTACAGCTCCTAGCACTTAGAAAAACTCATCCTGGTTTCCTAGATCCTTCTAGTTACCTGCAAGCACAGACCAGGGAGGTCCTTAACACATGGTGCCTTCTCTTCTGGGAATACTACAGGCACATCTTCTTTACACCCCTCTTGAATACACTGACCCAGAGGGAGACACATTAAACTCACAAACACCAAGTTCAGTTCAGGGAGGGAATCCTGGACACTACAGGAAAGGAATTCCCCAGAAAACATACAAATTCATACTACTGGATGGAGGAGGAGGAGAAACCTTAATGAAAACTCTTGACCAAAAAAAAAAATGTGATCTTGGCTGTCTTTTATTATCAACCAGAAGTGAAGTATCTGTCTGGATTTGGGCCTTGATTCAGAATTTCTCTGGTTTGTTGATTTATGTTTAATCCATAGCATTTACATAGTTATTTGTAGTTAGTGATTAAGTTTTGTGGATTTATGATTAAGGAGCAATTAATTACCCATACTTAACAGCACTAATGAAATTTCATATAAAATGAAAAGTAACTACAATGTTATCATTGCCATTCACTTACAAAACAAACAGAAACAAAGTACTCTAAGTCCATCCTAACCAAGGCTTGAGGCTGGCACAAAATGAATGAGGAAAGGGAAAGTAGGCAGGCACCAAGACAGATGCATAAGAAGGAAAGACAAATTTAAATTATTATAAATGTATTTACAGAGATTGGTTATCAGTTTTATTGCAGATGTACTAGATAATAGAAAAAATTGAATAATTTATCCAGCAATTTTCACATAAGGAGTATTATTAAATTGAAGACATGAAGGGAGAAGTTAGTTATAGGGGAGAATATATATAGGCCATGAATAAATGTATTAAACAGTATGAATAGTGAATGTTTTAGTAGGTTTGGACTAGGAAAGAAAAACAGTATTTGATTTTGGTATTCTTAAAATATATGCAAGGCAGAAGCATTGCCCACAGTTGGAAAAGTTTATCTCCATCTTTTTAACGCTAGTAATGTTTTCGTAGACTAACAGGAGGCCTCATTAGCAATTCTTTGTCATACTATCTGTTCTGGCAAGACCAAAAGAGGGTGACAAATGAGGAGGGTGGTGAGAGGGGATGAGGAAAGAAAAGCGAAGGAAGAACCAGCACTGGCAAGCCAAATGATACGCGTGTGAAGAAAATATTCCGAGCACTTGAGTTCTGTGATATTTTGCACACTGATGAAAGATTAACTTCCTACTCATTCTATATGATAAACTAATTTCTCCTCTATTATTTTCCTCTTGAAATAAAGCATTACTAATTACCATTATTTTGTATTTGTAGTATTTTGTTATATTTTTTTAAACAGCCTGCCTTTTAATAATCCTATACGAAGCAGCATATTGTCCTCAGTACAGAGCTGGTCTTGCAGTCAGGGAGAACTGGATTCAAATCCTGCCTCTGAGGATTACTTAATTATGTAACAGTGAGCAAATCACTTAACTTCTCAGAATATGACGTGATAAGGGTATGTAGCAAACAAGTTATAGTCTCCATAAACAGAAGTAGTTCAGACCAAAACACACACACATACATACACACACACACTTCCAACAATTCTATAAAGAAAACATATTATTATCAAGAGAGAGTAAACTCAAAAGCAAAAACCGTTTCATTTTTGTCTTTCTTCTCCTTGCACATTATAAGCATGAATGTTTATTGAATTTAATTGAAGAAACTTTAATGCTAAGTGACCTACTATGATCTACTTGTGTTTTTAACAGAATTAATCATAAAGACCCCACCACAGCACTTAGAATAATAAATAATACTGAATAAATAATCTATACTTATTGAGTAAATAAAGCAATACAATTTCCAAGCGTTTCAGACATGCAGTTGACCATAAGACCTTTCATAAGTCCTGAAAAACATTGTTTCTCTGCTTAAATATTTTTTTAGACATGCAAGAATCTTTACAATGTCATAAATTTGAAGAGAGAGAGAGAGACAGAGAGAGAGAGAGGAAGAGAGAGAGTTATTTATTTTCAAGAGGGAAAGAACAGGTGGCAGTGTTCAATTAAAAACAGGTATGTAAAGTCCTCGAAACCAAATCTGGAAAAAAAAAGCATAAATTTTTCTTTTAACTTAATATATATACATGTAATGGACTTCTGAATCAGGAAGAAATGTTTAGCACCTGGCTGCCCAGGTTCCTGAGAAATAAGGTTTCATGTCAATAAGGAGATGCTTCTCCTTAAAACTGCATCTCCTGGGAATCCCACTCCACTTATAGTTGATTTCAGGATCTTTTTTGGCTTTTCCATTTGAAATCATTATTGCAACAAAATAATAAAATTGCCCTTTGAAGACCTAATAAGGAAAGGTTTTTTTTTTTTAATTATCCAGCTTAGTTACTTGTTACCTTCTCAACCCTACTCACTTTAAAATTCTTTACTGGTAATGAATAGCTTCATTTCTCAGATGTTTATATTCTAAGCAAAAGCAAAGCTCTCCCTCCCTCCAGCTCTCCTCCTCTCCCCCTTCTCTCTCTCTCTCTCTCTCTCTCTCTCTCTCTCTCTCTCTCTCTCTCTCTCTGTCCCTTCTTTTCTCTCCTTTTGATACTTCCATGAAAAGAAAAAGAATATTTCTACTAAGCTTTTATTAAAAGCTTTCTCCCCCCCACTTGCAGGTTCACATAGGGTTATTACTAGGTCCCAGGTAAAAAGAGGAATAAGTAATCAGAGAAGGAGTAAGAGAGAATGAAGTCATAAATAACAGAGTAATGCTGCATACCTCAGCACTTCTTTCATTTCTGTCTCCATCTACTGTTATCCCTAATTGACAGAATGGATATTTCTTTCTAGATACTGGAAAATTGACCATAGCTGGGATCTTTTAGTGTTATTCCTTTTCTGTGTCCTTTGCAAAGTTATCTGTAGTGCCCCACCATTAATACTTTCCCAACTCTCAGTTATTTTGCCCCTAAGGGTACCAACAAGGCAGTTGGCTACTACCTTCCTCATGGTTCTAGCAGCAAACTTGAGGGACTGGAGTTTCTAGTCCTGTTGCTGATGAGCCCCCCACCATTGTGCTTCCCACTGATTATCAGGCAGAGTTAAATAACTTAAAAGATGGCAAGGACAGGTGCTAAAAAAAAATATCAAATTGAGAGTACACACAAGGTACACACAAGGTTCCAGGGGAAAATGGCTCAAACTTGGAGAGCTTATGTGGTCAAAGGGCAAACACACAGCTTTTGGTTCATAGAAGTCCTTTTCTCCCTCCCTGGAATCCCAGTGAAGTTCTATGTAGGAGTAGCTTTCTACTTGACTCCAAGGGTTGGTGCTTTGGCGGATTCCTGTAGCTGCCTTTCTTTGAGGTATGTTTGATTCTTTTAGCTAATAACAAAACATTATCTGGACAGCATTATTTGATCAAAATACTTTACTCATCCCAAAGTTATTCAAATCTAGTTTGCACCTTTGATTGATTGAGTCAATCTTTGCCTTCAGTGATTGCACTGATAGATTTATGTAAAAGCTTTATCATATCAATTGTAAATAATCTGAAGGAAAACATAGGAATGTGTTATAATCTGCAGGAAAACATAAGGAACCTTGAACCCCTCTGAATGACTAAACAAATGACTCAAAAGGTATTTATTATTTACTATTTGTCAGGCACAGTGCTAAACTCTAGGCATAAAAATACCCAAAAAGCCTCTGACCTTAAGAAGCTTACATTCTATTGGGAGAGACAACATACAAGGTGAAGGGAACATTGACAGTTAACTGTATCATCTTTTCAGAGCTTTCAAAGGTGGGGAGGAAGATTGTACAGCAAAGTGATCAGTGAGATGACGACCAGGAAGTAAGCAATAACATAGGATCCACAGTTCTTAGACCCTGGCTCAGATGCACAAATGTCTCCTCAGCCCTGAGTGATCTCTCCTTCTGAGTCCTTGTTCTCATCACATTTCACCACTTATGCTGCTGTATGTAGCCCTCCCATCTGTACCAACACAGGTGTATTCTCCACTGCCTGCTGCAGCGCAATCTATGGCTCAGATATGGAAGACTTCCAGTGCAAAGGGCAACCCTTCCTCCAATTTCAGGCCTCCCATCTCCTAATGCACCTGTCCTTTGGTGCTAGAGGAGAGATGTCCTCCACTCAAAGAGAAACATTTTCACACCTGGTCATAGCTTTCCTATCACAGTGACTCTGAACTACTGTAGATCATCAGCCAAACCCAATTCCTTAACCCTTTCCACCTGATTCCCCATTCCCATTCCCCCTTATCCCTCCCACCCCTAAATTTCATCCTAACTCCACTCAGCCCTTTTACTGTGCCTTTGAGAATGCCTATTCATAGGCAACACACTTCCCTTTATCCTACGTCTTCTCTCCTGCTCCTGTTATGTTATAGTAATCATTGAAACGTAGCTCCCTCTGATGACACAATGACACAGCTTCCTTGGACATACTTTTCAGTACTAGCTGAAACTCCTCTCATACCCTTCAGTCAGCTCACTAGTAAAAAGCAAAGAGCTGGAATACTCTTTGCTCTCCATTGCCACTTCCTGGTTCTCCCCTACCTCCATCACTCAGTAACCTCTACTCCTTTGAGATTCATGCAATTCATATCTACCACCTAATCAAGACCTTGATAACTGTTATCTATAGACCTTCAGGTCACTCCCCATCCTTCCTAAACAATTCACATATTTTTTCTCTCCTCTGAAATCTGCCCTCATACTAGGGAGCTTCAACATACCTATTTATTCTCCCTCTAACACTAACCACACAGTTCTTCAACCTACTCATTTTCCATGACACACTCCCCCAACTCAACCACATACAAAGATGGTCATACCCTTGATCTTGCTATAATCCACAGATGCACACTGCCTTCATATTCAAGAATTCCTGAATCTACTTATCTGACCACAATCTTTTGGTTTTTCACCTCTTCCTCTGCCTTCCCTTACCAAGCCCAATTCTTCATATACATTGTGACCTATACTCCCTTGACCCCTTATTTCTCTCCTGGGCAATCTCCTTGCACCAGCTACTCTATCTTCTTTTCCCTATCTTGACCTTTGGTAAACCAGTTCAACCTCTACACTACCCTTTCCCCTTGAATCTCTGCCACCCTTTACTATATTGCTGATTTTGCCCTGTGAAGCATCAGTCTTAGATGACTCTCACTATCCATCACCTTTGCTCCTATACAAATGCTGCTCACTGAAGATGGAGAAAATCATGCAAACATTCTGAATGAATTGACTAAAATTTGTGGTATAGAACCTCAACTGAGCCTTCGCTGCTCCTAGGCAGTCCTACTATACCGCACTTCTTAACTTACTATCCCACTCTTCCTTGAGGCTTTTTTCATCCCATGCCATCCCAAACTTTCCATACATACCCCTCCCCCAATCTCTCAGCTGAGAACCTTATATCCTATTTTAAAGAAAAAAAAATTGGGGAATGGAGAGACGGCAAGAGCACAGCATCAGGGCTTGAAAATAGTAACTGACAAGTGATCCAGAGGTCTGATTCTGGACATGGTATAGCAGAAGATCACTTATCAGAGTCCAGGGTGGTCCCAGGGGCAGTCTCATGGCTCTGCTGGAAGGGGGTGAGAATAATGAGCACAATTGCCAGAGAACAGGGGGTAAAACAGTGTCTTGTCCATAGTAGGCACTTCGTATCTGTTGATGATTTGGTGTGGATATAGTTCTCAGTCAGGCAAAATATTACTTATCATTATAGAGTACAAAATACAATTTTCTTCCATTACTATGTGCAGACCTAATGAACATTGGAAAGAAAGAGTGTATTTTTTTCATCCAGTGACTGGAGTGCTTTAACTCTGGCTGTGCAAGTCCCATTGACCATTGGTTAAAGGATTAGAGGCATCTCTGCCTTTCACACACTTTCAAGTTGTTTTACCCCAATCTCCTCAGCTCAAGCCATTCAGTCCTTGATTTCCTTCACCCCACAGGATAAGTGAGTTCATTGAGCATTTAGCTGACAGTTGTTTTTTTGCCTAATTTTAAGAGCACTTAATGGGTTTCTGCCACAGACATGAATATGAGTTCCTTTTTTTTCTGGTCTGACTTACTTTTTAATCTCCATGCCTTATGTTCCTGTATTTTTTTTTCCTTAACATGCATTGGCAGTAACACTGAATGCTGATGAGCCATTACTTGGTTCAGGCCCAAATATTTTCAGGCAAATGGGCATGAGGAACAAGAGGGTCAGGTTAATTAATTAGTCTGTAAGGATTTGAGGATACCCCTGGGAATCTAGGTTGGTTTGGTATATTGGTGTTTTCCTTTCTTTGCTTGGCAACTTTTATTTCCTATATAGAGCCTGTCTGAACAAACTCTGCCCATTGCTAAGCTTTCAATATGACCTCCAAATATATGCTTCTTTCAAGATGTGGGGACCATTTCCTGGATTCTAGCTGGGCCAGAGAGACATATGTGTGTGCATATACATTTATATACTCAAAATACATAATGTATTACATATAAATATTTTATACTTTTTTTCATAATGAACAAAATATAGACATACACCCTAAGTAACATAAGAGAAAACATAAATAGAAGAGGATAGACAAAATTTAGCATGAATTATGTGCTTTGGAGGCATGTAATCTCCTTAAGGTTAAAGACCATGTTCTTTTAATGTATGTGTTTTAAAATTCACTAAGCATACAGAAAATCCCTCTTTCTCTGCCTTTGTATAGGCTGTCCCCTACACTGGAAGATCTCTTAGACTCCTTAGCTTAACCTCCTAGTTTGTTAGAATTCTAAGCTTCCTTAAAGTTCAATTCATGCGGTACCCCCTACTAGAGCCCCTTCCCAATTCCTTAGGTTTTAGTGCTCTTTCCCCCTGAAAATCATCGTGCATATATTTACCTGTTAATGTCATTTTTACCCCAACTGTAGAATGTTAGATTTTTGAGTACATAGGCTAATGTTTTTGTGTTTGTGCCTTGCGCATAGTTTTTATATAATAAATGCAAAAGGATCATTCATTACATCATTTCACTCTTTTCTCATAATAGAAATCTAAGCTATATGCAACCAATTCATAAATAATAGCACAGTGACAATATTCCAAGACACTTACCATTGAAGACGAGGAGACAATGACATTGGATGCTACTTTTTCCAGGAACCAAAAATTAATGATATTAAGTAACTCTCAAAAATACCAAGGAATCCTTAATCCATTGCTAGTACCCTGAAAGTGTCTGGATCAGGGCTTTTTTGTGTTTACTATAGACCACTTAGGAAGTATGATGAATACTATGGACCCCTTCTTGAAATATATATTAATTGCATAAAATAAAATACAAATGATTACAAAGAAAATCAATTATATCAAAAATTATATTAAAATGGATCAAATTCTATCAAGTATTAAACAATTACATTAAAATACATTTTAAAGTTCACAGTCCTTAGATTAAGAACCCCTGCTCTAGATCCTCAGGTAGCCTTTTCTTGAATCTTTTTTTTTTTATCTTGACTTAAATTTCCCTTCTGTAAAGGAATTAACAAACTCTGCAATGGAAGACTTTTTGTCCAAGCATTTCTCTCCCTCAACACATTCACTAAAATGAAGAACATTAAAGTGAATGGTGGTTTGCTTTCACCACTTTAGCAAATGGTTTCCTTGTGCTATCAATGATTTTCTCTGAAGCCTCCAAAGTAGAATATTTTACAACTGAGTCCCAAGCTGCAGATCAAAGAACTCAGGGCTTCCACATCTGTTAAATCTTTTCTAAGTATTTGGAGTGTCATATCCAGTCAAACAACCCAATGTAAACAGGATTTTCCATGTTTATATAACTGGTGAGAGGGAGACAGAGTAAATAAAGAGGAGGGAAGGAACCCAATTCCGCACAAGACATTGAGATTTCTCTTTTTGTATGTGTTTACATGTTTTTGTGTAGGTAGATGTGATGATGAAATAGAATGGAATCACAGAAAGGGGAAAAGAATTATTTCTTAGCATTGCTGACCAATTTTTCTGAATAATCACGCTGTGTTTCTGACATGAGGAGTACTGATGGTTCTGCTTTTTACAAGTGCCTTAATTCAGTGCACTCGGCTTTCTTTTATTTGCTCTCCTACCTACATTGCCCTGAGCCTCTCCCTTAAGTTTTCTAATGATTAAGGATTTCATGGGCTTCACTTCTCATCCTGGATTTTGTCACTAGCCTAGAGTATCAGCTTGGGATGAGTCAGTCACCTTCACACATTTTCATTTACTCAGTCTTAAGATGTACCCTTCTGTTTGCCTGTATCACCAAGCCAAAAAGAGAGGCAGTATATACTCAAGTTAGACAAATCATTGGTGGTAGGACAGGGGAAAAGTTTACCCATAGTGCTAAAAGACTTAGAGAAAGGCCACAAGAACATGGGGTCAATCTTCCCTGGAAAATCTGGAAGGATGTGGACAAGGACCACATGAGAAGAGAAGATGGTGATGGGCTGAGGAGTTGCATTAATGGAAGAATATTCACATCGGTAGGACCACAGATCCATTAAAGTATTGAAATAATTAAGAACCATCAACTGATTTCCACTAGACTTGCCTCCATTTCCTTTGGGCTTGATTTCAAGGAAGCATAGACTCCTTTTCATTATTAGGTTAGGAGTATTGGGCCCATCTTTCTTCTCAGTCTTTTTTATACCATAATTGTCATTGCAACAGTAAAAGTAAATGAATATATCATAAAGCTTCCCTTCCCTCCCCTAAACATCAATTTTGGTGACAAATATTTGGTACAGTTTGCAAGACAAAGCCAAGTATCACACAATCCTAGGAAGGGAAGAAAACCTAAAATGTTCGTTGAAACCTTGGAAGAGGAGGGACTTTTAAGTATAATCTAGGGTATCAGTCTATCTTTGAACAGAAATCTTCTTTTTTGTTATTATAATTTAGTAAAAAACACCTGGAATTCACCACCGTCCCATCTAACCCAATAATGGCTGGCAATGATATAACAATTCTTGGCGCTCTCAGAGCACCTTTATCCCAAGATCACAAATACACTGCAACATTAATTAATTAAGTGTTACAGCTTTACCAGTGAAGTAGGTAAGTTTCCTGTCTCCAACTGTGGCCAGTGCTCTGAGAAAGGCTGAATCTTCCCTAATGCAGCTAATTAGGCAGTACTACACCACTGGGGAAAATTTCTGATCACAGCTGGAAACCAACTTATACCCTAAAGAAAGGGGGCTTGATAGCCCTTAAAGTTTTCATTCCAGCCTCTGTCCCTGCTGTTGACATTCTGAATCATATCAATGTCTAGTTCTCTTTGGAGTCTGACTAAGCTGCAGGTTCAAAGCACATGTGAGGTCCAAAAGAACCACAAGTTGAATGTACACTGTTTCAAAATAAACAGAAATTCTTCTTTTCCATGTTTTGTTTTAAATATCTGTGTGCTTTAGGGAATCAAACAACAGGATTGTTTCAGGGACCCTTATGCCCTATGCAGATGTTACACATACAACATTCTATACAAGAGTTAAATGGAAAAGGCTTGGGGAACTTTTGGAAGCTGCTCAGTTGAGAACTGAACTCTCTGAGCAGCATGAATCATCGAAAATTTTCTTTTATGATGCCATACTTTGGGCTATTATTTAATAGGTCAAGTACATGGCCACCTGTTTGGAAGGAATAGAAGATAAGGATTTCCACTCCTAATATACAGTGTGGAAGCCATGCTTTTATTGGACTAATACCACTTTCTCATGTTTCCTGGACTTATTATTTGGTTCCTTACCAATTTCAGTCTACTGTATAAACACCACTAAAATAACCCTATACTACTGGTGGAAGGTAAGTGACAATGTGTATTATATCTGCCATTTAAAGATAGAAGAAGTAGTTGTACCTGGTGGTTTATATGATTTGCCTAAGGTCATATGGATAAGTAAATTTTTGGATTCCCAAGAATTCTCAATGACTCTTCCCACTGCTGTTTGCCATGGCAGAAAATTTCATATTTTTTAATATTTCTTTTCACTTCCATGCTTTCTAAACAAAAACATTCTGAAATTAGTATGGCCCTTGGACTATAGATAATGCTAAATAGAGCATTCCAAAATAAATCTGACCTGACTTACAATTTTCTGAAAATATTTCATAATTAGTTTGTTCACAATAGCATAGGGAACATTTTCCATTTGTTGAATTGTGTATAAAGACCGGAAGATAGCAGTTTCCCATCATTTCTTTTTGCAATTATCTCTGATGCTCTCATAACAGCTACCCTCAGCAAACTTATAAAGTAGGCAGTTTGTCACAGATGTCATCAACCTCTCTTTCTTGAAAGTCCTACACTTTTTTCAGATAGTCATTACTTTTGTATTTTATCCTCACTCTTGTAACAAAACCTGATGTCCCTATCAAAATCATAACAGAAAAAGGTCTGTGATCACAGGATCATAGATTTAAAGGTGGAATTATTTCTATCTTCATGTAAATTTAATATTAGCTCACATCAAAGGAAGCATGGTATAGTGAACCAAGAGCTAGCTAGCCTCCAAGTCAGGAAGAGCTGAACCCAAGTCCTATACATCATACATATTGATAATGTGTCTTGGCAGGTAACAACTTCTTGACCAACTCTTTTAAGACTGCAAACTACAGGTGATAGCATGTATGTGCACAGTTTTATTATCAGGCATTTTCTATACCAATGTAGTCACAGATAGAGCTTTTACCACACCTCTCCAGAGGTTTCTGCACCATCTGGGGGCAGTATGGTGATGGGCAGTGTCTTCTTCATGTCCTTAAAATAACACCGTGGGTAGCTACCTATATCAGTGCATTACTTCATCCCTAGCTCTGTCATTCATTTACCTAAATGATCACATTACATTCTCACATCTATCCAGCCCTAACCCCTCTTCTAACCTCCAGTCTCACATCTCCAATTGCATATTGGACATCTCAAACTAGATGCACAGTAGACATCTTAAATTCAACATGTCTAAGACTAAATTATCTTTCCCCCCAAATCCTCCCTGCTTTTTGACTTTCCAATAATTAACCAGAGCACCACCATCCTCCCAGTTCTCTAAACACTCACCCTTTGTGTCAGGCTTGATTCTTTTCTCTCTCATCTCCCATATCTAATCAATTGCCAAGTCCTGTTGATTCTCACTTCCCAATTTTTGTTGTTCAGTCATTTCAGTTGTGCCCAGTTCTTCGTGACCCCATTTGGGGTTTTCTTGACAAAAAACACTGGAATGGTTTGCCATTTTCTTCTTGTTCTTTTTACAGATGAAGAAATGGAGGCAAGAAGAGTAAAGTGACTTGCCCAGGGTCATACAGCTAGTAAGTGTCTGAGGCCAGATTTGAACTCAGGAAGATGAGTCTTCCTGGCTCCAAGCCTGGCACTCTATCTATCATACCACCACGTTACCCAGTTTCCTCACTTTTCTCTCATATATTCCTCCGTCTCCTTTCTGAAACTGCCCCTGCTGTGGTGCAGTTCCTCATCACTTCACCTCTGTACTATTGCAACAGCTTTCTGATCGGCCTCCCTGCATCAAGCCTTTTTACATTCCAGTCCATTCTTTACTTAACTGTCAAACTGATCTTCCTAAAGCACAGATCTGACCATATCAACCATCCACCCTTCCATTCAATAAGCTTCAGGATCAAAGATAAAATCCTGTGTTTGGTTTTGAAAGCCATTCATAACCTGGCTCCTTCCTACTTTTCCAGTCTTCTTATACTATACTCCTTCCCAACCATATCCACCCCAACCCCCATACTCAATCATCTAGTGACACAGGCCTCCTTGCTTTTTCCCACACAAGACATTCCATCTCCTGCCTAGGTATTTTCACTAGCTGCCTCCCATGCATGGAATTATTTCATTACTTCTCTTTTCTGTCTTCCCTGGCCTCCTTCAAGTCTCAGCTAAAATTTCTCCTTCTATAAGAAACACTTCTCAGTACCCTTTAATATTTGTGCCTTCCTTATGATGATTATCTCTGATTTAATCTGCATATAGCTTGTTTTTGTTTTTGCCTTTTTCTTCGTAACTGCAGTGCTTAGCATAGTGTCTGGCACATATAACGTGTCGGATAAATGCTTGTTGACTTGCCTTGACCAGAATTATTTCTTCTAAGGAAAATCAATGGACTTTCTTTAAAATAATATTCTTAGTTGCTTCTGTCAAAACTCAGAAATGCAAAATTGTCGAGTAGAGTTGTCCAAGAGCCTCAGTGAGGAGTGACTTTCACATCACTAAAAGTCTTCAAGTAGTGGCTGGATGGCCACTTGATGGAGATGTTGTAGAAAGGATTCCTATTCCTGTTAAGCTAGTTAAGTACTAGGGTCCTCTTGAACTCTGAAATCGAATGATTTTGTGGTTCTAGAATAATCACTAGAAACTGATCTCAGTAGGCTCCCACTATAATTAGGTTCTGTTGAGACATGTTGTCCTATATGTCTCCCTAGTCCCTAGTATGTATATCTTCATAATCCCATACTAAATTTGAGTAACCATCTGGTAAACAGGACCCTTCTTCTGGTTTTCAGAGTCAACTATGACAACATTCTCACTGAAGTCTTGAGGGTCCATAACAGAGAATGCCCTGTTTTTCTCCCCCTCCCTTCCATCCTTAATCCTCCTTTGTAAACAAGAGTATCCATCAATGAAGATCTTTTAAGAAATCCTTCCCTCTAGCCTTTGAGACCATCACCCTATGGCATATTTGGGGGAAAGTCATTTTAAATATGTGTGCTTCTATCAATCTTCAGATTGCTACCGAAGAGATGAAAGGAGTCAGTCTGTTGTTTTTCATGTTTTTGCGTCCTGTTATGAGACTTAGTCTCCCTTCATGAAACTAGATCCTTTCTTCTGTGTCATCTATGTCTCTCTTCATAGCTCTTGACGAGTTCAAACTTATGCTCATTGTTCATTTAATTCTTATGGTCAACCAAAAGCAGACATTTAAAGTTTAAGTTTACCCCATTTGTGGATGAAGATATCAATTTATGGCTAGTTGACCATAAGACTTCATTCTTTGCCTATATCTAAACCATGCTATACCATGCAGCCTGAACCTTTCAGAGAGGTCTCGTCTATTATTATTTTTATCCGAGGGTTTATGTCACATTTTCACTGTGCTCCTTTAGGCTGCAATAAGCCTCAGCTGAGGCTTTTCTGTTGCTAAGGGCAGGGAATACAAATATGTTTTATGCAGGAGGAAAACCAGTCATGAGAGAACCTGTCTCCTGGGTATGGCATGGAGTGTTTTTTTCCCCTCTTTTTTTTTTCTTTACTTGTGACTAATCCATGGCACTGAGGTTGGATTTTCACCTTGGCCATATTTTTTAAAAAAAGCTTCTGGATGATACTTAAATACAGAAGCATTGAAAGAGACCCTGAATGAATTCCTACATTCCAATACAGCATTTACTTCAAAGTGGGCACTTTTCAGATATCCCAACAGGTCTATTTGTTCTATTGCTGACATATTAAAAAAAAAAAAAAGACTGAGCCAGCAGACTGATTATTAATTTCCTTGCTGCATGTCACAGAGCACTGTGGAGGTACACAATCAGAATCAGCCCCTTGACTTTGGGTTTTAAAATGCTGTTTGCCCTGCATGACAGCCACTGGGATTAACTCACTGTGAATGCTTAACTTTTTCTACTTTTTCTTAAGGAAAGGGTCCTGTGTTATGCCAATTTCTGTCTTCCCTAAAATTATTAAAAGAAAGGGGAATGACTGCAGAATGCTATTTTCATTTATTACTTCCTTCTTAAAAGGCATCAGCATATGTTTTGACTCTTTTTTTTTAAGTTCTCAAGAGGTGAATGACTGGCCGTTGTTGTACTGTCTTCCTTATACCCCTAACAACCTGTCAAAAAGGACCAGAACAGCCAGTCAGTCAAAATACAAAATATAGAAAACATTTTAAAGGTTCCAAGTGGGGCCGTCTAAATCTGTCTTTCACAAACCAGGCTGAACTTTCTAATTTTTGATGCCTCCTTGTGATCTAGAAAAAAAAAAAAAACACCAGAATAAGAAGGAAGCACAACATGAAATTTTTCTCATGAAAATAGTAATGAGAAGGGAAAGGAAGCTAATATTTTTGGACATAGTTTCTTGAAAACAAAAATATGTATTGTCTTGGGAATGGTGCATCAGTATGCCATATCTTTTTGGGCACAATTAAAGCCAGGAAAACACTTCCTTTATGATAAGGCCAAGTATTCTCTGTTCAATTTACTTTTCAAGAAAAAAAAGTTTAACATCTGATGAATATTGGACTTCTATTTCATTACACTGGATATATCATGACTGGTGGCTATTAGGAAATTCTATCAATTCTCTTTTTACCTCACCCCCAAAATTGCTTTCTTTGGATTTCTTCTCTATTTTCTCTGGCTATCCCCCACAACTAGAATGTTCTCCCTCCTCATCTCCACTCCCTGGCTTCCTTCAAGACCCTACAAAATCCCCACCATTCTATAGGAAGCCTTTTCTAGTCTATCTTAATGCTAATATCATCCCTTCTGTTCATTACCTTCAATTAATTCCATGTAAATCTTATTTGTGAGAGCAACTAGGTGTGTAAGTAAATGCATGTTGAAATTATTTTTGTTATACAGTAGTATAGTTTTCCCTCCTGATACAAATGAATTCTTCAGGGGCAGCAAGGCTGTACAGTGGATAGAGTTCCAGGCCTGGAGTCAGGAAGACTCTTCTTCCTGAGTTCAAATCCAGCCTCAGCTATTTAATAGCTGTGTGACCTTGGGCAAGTCACTTAACCCTGTTTACCTCAGTTTCCTCATCTGTAAAATGAGCTGGAAAATGAAATGGCAAACTACTACAGTATCTTAGCCAAGAAACCCCCAAATGGGGTCATGCAGAGAAGGATGCTACTGACACAACTCAGTGAAAACAACCACTATCTTGTTTGTGCTGAGTTGTTTGCAAGCTCTCTTTCTTAAAGAAGAATCTTTTTGCCTTTCTTTTTCTCCCCAATGCTTAGCACAGGGCCTGGCACAAAGCAAATACAAACGTTTAATCATTGCTTATTGACTGACTGCTTTGGATTTAGATTTAAGATCTCTAAACTCAAATGTTACTCTGAATATAATTAAGAATTACTTCTTATATATGGTTTTATATATATATGTACATATATATACATATATATACACACCTGCTTATATATGTGTATGTATAACCTGCCTAGCTCCATGCCCTTGAGCATTGAAGTTAGAAAATTAAAAAAATGATATGGGACATATAAGAAATATACTCATTTTTACAAAGGTTGGACTATGAGGCATGAAAGCAAAGCCCTAAATTCTTAATACTAACAACAAAAAAATGTACCCAGCAGTAACATGTGCCCCTTGCCATTCACAAAACATATGCTAATTAGAGGTAAATATCATTTATACATGACTAGACTCGCAAAGTCAGACCTGTTTTATAAACAGCAAAAAAGTATGCTTGCCACTATTCACAGTTCATCAAGAAAAGTCGCCATTGAGCTTCTGAATGTGTAATTAAATGCACATTGAAGTGATTGTTGTTTGCCTAGTTTTCCCTCCTAGTACCAATGAATTCTTCAGGGGCAGCTAGGTGGCACAGTCAATAGAGGGCCAGGCCTGGAGTCAGGAAGATTTTTCTTCCGAGTTCAAATCCAGCTACTTACTAGCAGTGTGACCCTGGGCAAGTCACTTAACTCTGTTTACCTCAGTTTGCTCATCTGTAAAATGAACTGGACGAGGAAATGGCAAACCACTCTAGTATCTTTGCCAAGAAAACCCCAAATGGGGTCAGGAAGAGTCAGACACAATTGAAGAATGACTAAATAACAATAACCATTGAATCCTTTGAGGAAGAAAAGTCTATTGAGTCTCAGAAAGGAATTATTACCTTTGAAAAGAAATCCAAAATAAAGTTAAAAAATAAAGTGTGTGTATATGTATATATAATATATGTACTTATGTGTATATATATTATATACATACATACATATGCATGATACAGGAATATATTCCCAACTGTGTGTGTGTGTGTGTGTGTGTGTATATATAATGTCTTATATTTGAGCATATGGAGGAGACTGGCAGGTGGGAAGGGGCCTAAACCTGTGTGATTTTTTTCAGTATAAGCATCTCCTGATGGGGTAACTCCCCCTACCAATGCAGATGGCAATTCATCTCTAACTTCTAGTCTTAGAGAGTTTGCCTCAATGACTGAGAGGTTAAATAACTTGCCAATGAGTCACAGAGGCCATAGGACACAGAATAGTGATTATGTGTATGGGGTAGGATTTGAGCCTAGTTCTTTCTGACAAAACCTGGCCCTCTGTCCACCATAGCATACTGTCTCTAGTGTTATATGTGTATAGAATATAGAGATTGGGTCCATAATCTTATTGGTACAGGGGAAGAAACTCTATCAATGGAGATTAGTATCTCTTTGTACTCAAAGAGCATTGGCTAGATCTCTGAGAAGTTAAGTGACTTGACCAGGGGCATGCAGTCCACACATAGTCAGGATTTGAACCCAGGTCTCCCTGGCTTTTTGCACCATGACCCACCACATCCATACAAGTATAACTATCTAACTAGCTAGCTCTTAATCTATCTAGCTATCATATCTATGTGTGTGGATGTAAATATAGATATGTACTCTGCATACATGATACAACAATCACAAATCTATTTGTAAAATTTCTCAAGAGAACATAGGACCTGAAGAGCATTCAGAATATATATGTGCATAATATACAGAGTATATATTACATATTTTGATATCATAAAATCCACTAATGTGTTTCAAATATGTTTTAACCTTCTGAATTCTATGGACCAGGTTGGTAGATAGCAATGATATTCCCCAATTTCAAGGCATTATCTTTACTGAGCTACTCAAGCTGGAAGAAGCTAAATTAGCTGATACAGAGACACAGAAACAAAGAGAAAGAGAAAGAAAGCTCTTTATTTCTCTATATTTCTGATATCTTAATATTAGAGGGTATATAACTTTGTATCAAGCCTCATGTCACTATTTCTAGGACTAAGACAGGATGACTTTTGGTCTAATGGTGCTCTTCCCTTCAGTGTTGCTTCCTTCACATCTGGTCGCCAAAGAGTCTCTCCGTCACCCTGCAGCCTGCTAATGAGATCCCCCATTTAATTAATACCATAAGAATTTTAATTCTGACTGAATCAATTTAACGTGATGTGATTTTGTCAGCTCTATTCCCCAAGTAAAAAGTGAGCCTGATGCTTATTACATACATCATTTCACGGGCCCTGCATTCCCTGCTGACTTAAACAAATTCTAATTAAGACTAATTAAAGCATCATTTATGAAAGCGCTTGTGATAGCTATGCAAACATTCTGGGTGGGTATGCTTTGCATAATAATTATCCTAGTTAATATTAAGGCTAGGTCCTTGGCAATTAGGTCTTTGAAACAGAGAGTTATTCTGAATTTAGCCCTTTTCAGTGTGAGCAATTAATAAAAGAAAAAAAAATGTGCTAAATTTATGTAGTGACTTCATTAACAAAATAAATTTAGAAGTAGTAGTATTGTTTGCATTTTTAAACTAAGCATAATTTTTAACCCAGGTGACAGTTATTAAAATAAAAGGATGTAAATTCCTTGGTCTTATAAATTTATTATTGTCAGCCAGAGGGGGAAAAATGCCTTTTATAAGATGCTCCTAGAATTTTTTAAAAACCTTATTAAGCTGGAAAGTATATTATATTCTTTAAACAACAAATAGACTACACAGACCAAAACAGATATACATAAGAAAATGGAGTTATCAAAAATAAGTTGTATTTTAAATACAAGATTTGCAATATTCTGAATATCTTAGATGGAATCAAGCAGGCTAAAGATTTACCATAGCAGATTAAATTCTTGAGTGTTACAATGACTATTGATAGCCCTAAATGTACAGGGAAAAATGCTTCCTGACACCTGCTGAGTTCTGTGAAATTAAAAATTCTTCTAGCATTCACAGTTTGCATTACCTTTGTTTTTAAAGTCTCTATTATAATGTCACTACTCATGGAGCTGCAGAGTTGAAATGTATTAGAATATTGTAGGAACCATTTGCCTTTCAAACTACCAATTCCTGCTTGTGAGGACTTTATAGCAGGGTCATATGAAGTTGGAGGTTTCAAGAGGTGAATGGGAAGGATGAATGAAGGGAAAACGTGGTTCCTTTATTAAATGGGAAAGACAGAGTGATAATAGATGGCATCAATAAAGCAAAGGCCTTTAATGCTTCTTCCACCTCTATCTTTACAAATAAAGTATACAGAGAACAGGGCAGGAAATATACAGAGGTGGAGCGCCAGGAAACAAAATAGGAGCTGGGTGAAGGCATATTTAAATAAGCTTGAATGCATTCAAATCTGGAGGCCCTGATGCCTTTCATTCAACCTCATGAAAAATCATGCTAAAGTTCATAAGGACACCACTTCCATTTCTGAGAATTCGGGAAGTCCTAGAGAAGGTATTGAAATTTATTAGGGAATCACCTTATCATAATGTGAAAAGAAGCAAGGATACCCTCTAAATTCAGCATACATGCTTAGCAACAAACAATCATAAAATCTATTTGTAAAAATTCTCCAGAGAACAGATTCCTGGGTAACATCCAGGCTTGCTTGATTGTAAACAATTACTAACAGATTAACAAACTCTTAGGACTGAAGAGAGAGACAGAGATAGTGAGACAAGAGCAAAACTTTCAATCCTATACTAAACACCAAGAAACTGGAAAGATAAGATTTGGTATAGATTTCATAATTTTCAAGGCAGTACATTAGTGATGTAGATCAGGTTAGATGCAGAGAATGGGTGTATGGGAATCTCTCTCACTGTGGGAAATACAACAAATGGTATTCCACTTAAGGAAAATGGTGCTGTGGAGAGAACATTGGCTTTGGAATCAGAAGACCTAGGTTTAAATCTTAGCCCTTACACTTACTATCTATATAATTTCTATAACTACCTGTGTGACCTTGAACAAGTCACTTCCCCTAATATCAGTTTCCTCACCTGTAATAAAAGGAGATTGGACTAGATGACCTCTTCTATCCCTTCCCTTTCTAAGTCTATGATGCTATGACCTCTGAAATTATAGCAGGTCTTATCATTACTCATCAGACCCTAGGACCAGAGTCACTTAACATTGTTACTAATAACCTGGATGCTGGAATAGAAAGACTGTTGTTCATGAAGCTTGTAGAAGACATCCAATTGAAAGTGAAACATTCAGGGGGTGGCTAGGTGGCACAGTGAATAAAGCACTGGCCTTGGAGTCAGGAGGACCTGAGTTCAAATCCAGCCTCAGACACTTAACCAACTAAAACAAAAACTAGCCATGTGACCTTGGGCAAGTCACTTAACCCCAATTGCCCTCCAAAAAAAAGAAAGAAAGGGAAACATTCGTATCTTCTAAAATATGATCAAGAATTGGAAAAAAATATATTGTTAACTGAAATAGTTTGAAAATAAGAAAAGACAGAGCACTGGCCCTGAAGTCAGGAGGACCCGAATTCAAATCCAGCCTCAGACACTTAACACTTACTAGCTGTGTGACCTTGAGCAAGTCACTTAACCCCAGTTGCCCTGCTTTCCCCCCTCCAAAAAGAAAAATGAAAGAAAAAGAAAATAAGAAAAGACTTCATTATGGGAAAGTTTCTTCATTAAAGTTAAGTGATCTTGAAGTGTAAAAGGCTGTTAGAGGAATATAATCTTTAGAAGGCCCAATCAGGTTTAAAAAGCATTGAATATAGACCTAAGATCATTCTACAGCCTGAGGACTAGTCTAGATTAGTTTGGAGAGGCTCAGAAGTGGGCTGCCAGATGATAATTAGTTTTGAATCCTAGGACTACTGAAGGCCATTGGCTAAGTCATAGATGAATTGAGATCTCCACCAGTGAGAAAGCACTAATAGTAATGAAGGCACAGAACTTTTGTAAGGTTGAAGTAACTTTAAGCTCATGACAATACCACAAGAGAATAAGAACAAACTGTAAAAACATAAGCTTAGAAAGGATATGCTCTACCAAAGATTCCCAGTCTCACTACAGGCAAAAAAAGTAGCTCACCCACTCAGTTTTTAAAAATCAAGGGTAATTGGGGTGGCTAGGTGGCGCAGTGAGTAAAGCGCCAGCCCCAGAGTCAGGAGGACCCGAGTTCAGTTCGGGCTTCAAACATTTAACACCCACACAAAAAAACTAGCCATGTAACCTTGGGCAAGTTACTTAACCCCAATTGCCCTCCAAAAGGTAAAAAAAAAAATCAAGGGTAATACCAAAACAAAAATATCCAGTATGAAACTAATGTCTGAATTTCATAGCAATTTTTGTATGTATCCAGAATACTGAGTGCCCAAAACTAAAGTCCGTGTGGAGAAATATGAGCTTGATGGAAAATTAAAAGAGCTTTACATTATTCCTTAGATAAGAGATTAAGTTAAGGGGAAAATTGGTGTTGTTCACTGGTGATGCGTTCCTGATGAATGTTGAAATATCAAACAATGGAAAAAGGAGATGGCAAGGAATACTACTTCTCCATCAATGGGAAAGAAAGTATATGGGACTAGTGCTGGTTCTTAGTTGGGGCTAATGAAAGAGGAACCTTTCCATTGGAGGATGACAAAGTAGTAAGATTCTAAATTCCTGGGAGGGAGAGATTTTAAACCCTCTAGCATCTGAATAGTGCCTTATAAACAGCAGTAAGAAAAATTTGTTTTCTAAAAACATATTTAGCCAGAAAATGATAATGAAAAATCTCGAGCAGGAGGAGAATGAAAAAAGCAAAGAAAAATTTTGAAAATGTTTAAATTTATTTTCAATTGGCATAAGGGCAGAGGAAAAATGAGTAGATGCATGTTATTTGAAGATTCTAAGTAGTTAACTACATAGTGATGAGTAAATCATAAAACTGAACTAAATTTCAAATAGCACATAAATTAAAACATGAAAATACTGAACTTGTCAGTAAGGATGTGTACCTGGCTCCTGCTAAACATGATCAAGATACAGGGAGGTGCAAGTGAGACATTTTATAACAAGGTCAAGGAAAGGAATTCCTGTCTGAACTTCCTAAAATACCCACTGCTCCTCACTTCATGCTCATTAACATATATATGTGATTTGAGAGAGTGATAACATCCTAGCTGGAAAAATAAATATGACTTATAGTGATTCAAATAGTTGTTAAATTTTAACTTTAAAACTGTAATTAATGGTATATTAATAAACAACAAGGTGCTTTATATCATGGATTACTACATTATTTGGGATTTTACAGTGGATGGTGACCAGCTAAGCTCAGAGAGAACTGGCTGCTGTAGCTCCTGAAGGACAGATCATTTTGGTTTTGTGTTTGTAGACCCTGTCACTAGGACAGTTCTTTACATGTAGCAGGTACTTGTTGAATTGAATTATAATTCAGAACATGAGAAAATTGGCTAAAATTCCAGAATAAGATCTCTTTAGGCTCAATTTAAAATTCTAGATTTATATCAAGAGATCATTTAGTCTGACTTCCTACCCCAGAACAATTGAATGCTTGAATGCTTAAACTAAGTAGGCAACCTGAGAGAGAGAGAGAGAGACAGAGAGAGAGAGAGAGAGAGAGAGAGAGAGAGAGAGAGAGAGAGAGAATGTGTGTGTGTGTGTGTGTGTGTGTGTGTGTACGCAGACCTATGATTTCATGTGTTGGCAGAATTCCCAAGGGAGAAAATTCTCTCTTCAATGCAGTTTGGCAACTATTCTATAAATTATGATGCAAAAGAATTACCTGAAACACAGAAAGGTTGAGATTTGTCTGAGGTTAAACAGATGCTGTATGTGAGAAATAAAACCTTACACATTTTATCTTGACACTGAGCTCATCTCTACCCATTATGCCCTGTCTCCTCTCTAAATAACTTCGAAGATTTTTTTTCATTGACTGATTGAAGATAATAATCATACTCTTTCCTCTTAGTCCTTCCCTGACAGCACCAAATTTTTATAAATTTTAATTTTTCACCATGCATATAAAATGAATATTTCTTTTACTTTTCATTTTCTTACTAGCTAACTATATAAATAATATCAAATGATTATTAATATTTCTTTTCCATCTTCAAGATTTGTCTGTTCCATCCTTTGGTGCAACCACATATTCATTGGAAAATGCTTTCCTTCTTTACAAATGTGGCCATTTTCATACACAGCATATCTGACTATAATAACTCTTTATTTTTCTTCTTTTTTAGAATTATTTACTTACATCATCAGAATTTTTGTTACTTGTTAATAACTAATTGTTGTAATATATGATTAATAATTGTAAATTATTATAATTGTTTAAAAAAGAGTGAACCTGTTGTTATATGTTATATTATTATAACTATATAAGATAAAAAACATAGTTATGTTATATAACAATGTTATATATATATATATTATATAACAATATATTGTGTATATATTACATATAACATTCATTATAATATGAATATAATAGAATATTATTGTGCTGTACTGCATCCAAAGAATGATAAATAGAAGTATGAACAGAATGGTTTTACATAAATACACAAATGTAAATGTGCCTACACACACACATACATACATACTTTGTGTCTAATGGTAACCATCTCTAGAACAGGGTAGGGAAAGAGGGAAGAAAAAAAGGAAAAAGTTACATGATAACTTTATCATATATTTAATAGGAAAAGCAAGTTGTACATAAGAGATTTGTAGTTTCATGTACAATAATCATTATTTTCTATTATACTGTTATGGAAATGCTTGTTTTATTTCTTAAGTTCCAAAAAATATATAATTTATTTAAAAAGAAGTAATGAAAGGGACAGATTCAGAAAAACCTGGGAAGACTTTTATGAATTTATGCAGCACAAAGCAAGAACTAGAAGAACTGTTTATATAATGACTACAATATTTTAAAGGAAAAAATCTATGAAAGATTAAGAATTCTGATTTAATAAATACTTGTTGTCTTGATCATCCTGCAAAATCTCATCAACTTTGGGACTCTACCTCATTGCTACCCTCTGCCTCTGTGATTGTAGGGTGAGGGCATAAACTTCATTATTTAAGGAGAAAGCTCAGCTCAGACATTGCATTTCTCACTAAGTTAGACTACCTTGAGACTTCTCTGACTGATTTCTCCAGTCTGTACCTTCCTCCAGTACCTTCTTCCACTACGCCATTCCCTGCTTTTCAGCTTCCTTTTGTGTTGTCTTCCCACATTACTTTGACTAGAGGACAGAGGTTGTCTTTTTTTTTTTTTTTTTTTGGTATTTGTTTCTCCAGGGCTTAGCACAATGCCTGTCACATAGTAGGCACTTAATAAATATTTATTAATTATTGACGATTGGTTTGTTTCAATCATGACTCCAGAAGATGGATAATGAAGCATGCTTTCCATCTATTGGTAAAGGAGTGATGGACCTGAGGTGCAGAACATTTTCAAATAACTGACATGTGAATCTGTCTTGCTTGACTATAAGGGGAGAACTGTGCAGAGAGATGTGGGATGAAAAAGAAGGAAGAATGATAGCAAGTTTGTTTGGCAAGAAGAAAAGAAGAAAACGGTACTGAAAAAAACATTTAAAAATAAAAATAAGAGAGCAGAAAGAACTTTACGAGGAGACACAGACAAACATTATAGAATTGATTGTAGAATATTTAATATTTAGAAAGAAACCATCTATGCATACTAGAGATTCATGGTTTCATGGAAATGTTCATATTCAATTTTGTGAAGTTGAAAATTTATTAAAAGAGCAATGCTACTAAAAGAGCAAAATGACACTTTTTCTAATATATTCTATTGCTTTGATAGACACCCAGAGAAGGAAGGAAGTAATCCCATACTTGCTACATTGGGAAACATCTCTAGTCCCCCTGAGGTGAGCACCAGAAGCAGCAAACTAAGTACATTCTCTTTCAATAATACTCAGTTAACTAAGGATCACTCTGAAAATCTCTCTCTCTCTCTCTCTCTCTCTTTCTCTCTCTCTCTCTCCCCCCACACACACATACATATGTGCTTATGTATGTCTATACACACATACAAGAATATGTATATATAGATATATATATACATGTGTGTATATATGTGGATGGATGGATGGATGGATAGACAGACAGGTAGATAGACAGACAGACAGACAGACAGACAGACAGACAGACAGACAGACAGACAGATAGATAGATAGATAGATAGATAGATAGATAGATAGATAGATAGATAGATAGATAGATAGATAGATGTCAAAGTTACATGTGAATGAAACACTCTGGGACCTTTTTAAGGAATCCAGACATCTAGCATTCCAACTTTGTAAAAAAAAATTAATTTAACTTGTCAAAATTCCCAGTCTTTCCATTATGCTAATAAGCATTTGAGTAATAGTTGAACCTAGGTTCAACTGAAATTAGGTCTTCCTAATTCCAAGTTAGGAAGTACTTTATCCATTGTGTAATTCTGCCTTCAATTTAACAAACATCTTTTATGTAGAAGGCACTATGCTGGATGTTAAGGATAAAAAAAAAAAAAGAAAATGGAAAATGTCTTTGACCCAAAAAGCTCACATTCCATTGGAACCCAGATTGTTGTTGAGACTTGACTCAGTAAAGAATGAACTAGCTCATCTGCTTGTGCCTCTTTAACTTATCTGGGAAAATAAAAATGAAATGACTAAGAGCTTTAGGAAAAGGAGAATTAGCTTACAGTCAGTCAATAAAGCACTGAAGAAGCACCTCAGAAATAGTGAAAGGGCAGGTGAGGGAAGGTGGGAGGTCAAGCAAGAGAATTTACTGTTTGTTTTTCTTTGATCACAGACTCGGTTCATTTGGATTTAACTTTATCAAGTGAAAAGTCCACATGAAGAAGAAAATAGACTAATGTTCCCTTTTCTCTATTCTCTCTTCTCCAGGGACTAAAAATTACAGAAAGTTTCTGTGCCTGTGGAAGTGAGTGCATTAAGAAGGGGTTAAACTGATAATCCAAAAGAAACTTTTACTTGTTCAAATAAAAGTTTAGTCTTGAAGTATAATGTAAGCTAATCATTTCAAAGAAAAGGCAAGCCTTATCCAGTGAGGCAGCAAGAACTAGAAGGAAATGCATTTTGAAATGGGAAATACTAAAGGGAAGAAGAGAGGAACAGAGGTTCATCTTGAAGTTTCTCTACCAATTGATACAGTGGAGACTTGATGGTTCCATGTATCACAAAGTTTGGAAATGGTCTAGGTTGTTCCTCCTCTCTGTCCTCCTAACTTTCTTTTGAATATGTTGCTGTTTTCTCAGCACCTTGAACAGAGGATGGGCAGAAGCTAAGAAAGGCTCATAGACTGGAACTTAAGGGTCATCTAATCCAGCCCCTCATTTTACAGATGAGGAAGCTGAGACAAAGAGAATTGAATGAATAAATGAACAAGTGAAAAAAAAACATTAATTGCTTACTATGGATAAAGCAATGGAGTAAGCACTGAGGATTACAAAGAGGGAGGTAAGACAGTCTCTGTTCTCTAGGAGTTCATCTTTTAATGGGGGAGACAAGAAATACATAAGTTTTCAGCTAAAAGTCACACAGAAAAACTTCATGGTCTTTAGGATGCAGCAGCATAGCAGATAGTGGTGCATCTTCTTTAATGTTATTTCTCCTGATAAAACCATATCTTTCTGATGCTTAACTAGTTGATGGTGCCAGGGATATTTGTGGGACGAACTTTCCTTTTTGGATTTTCAGTAGCCATCACTGTTGAAGAAGCAGGGAGCAGCAGCACCAGCAGAAGCAATTGCCTGATCATATCTCCATCATTCCCCAAATGATGACTGTGGGACTGAGAAGGAAGGGAAGCCAGTGGTCAACACTGATAATCCAGGTGTTAAGGGTTTGGTGTCCTAGATTGTCCCCATAAAGGTCTGAAAGTGGTGAAAGTAGTGGCGGGGATTTGACTCATCACATGTCACTTCCTGTCTCTCACTCATCATGCCTTGATGCTTCAACTAGACTGTCTTGTTTGGAAGTTAAATTACTTGCCCAAGGTCACACAGGTAGTAACTGGCAGCTCAGGGGATTTAAAATCTTCTAAATGAATGAATGAATGAAATCAATGAATATTTATTAAGAGTCTGCTATGAGCCAGGCACTGTATTTTCCAGGTCACTTTCTAATGCACCATACTAGAAATCATAAATCAATCCATTTCACTACATGTCAGCAGCTGTGGCAAAAGTCTTGTGGGGAGCAAAGAAGCAACTTGCAGCTGAATGAGGGCTGGGGATTATCTGTAGAATTTGGTTAGTCTTTTTCTACCTGAACCTCATTATCATGGATAATTGAGAATAGGCTCTATTCAGTTGCCCTGATGTTGCAAAAGGTGGTCCCTGCCCACCCCTTAAGTCTCTGAGTACAACTTATAAACACTGCAGATGGAAATGATATTGTTTAATTAGTGAATATTCAACAGGATGAACCCCAAATCAAAATATAAATATGCATTGTATAAACAGAGGAATTTAGAAATATATGTTAATTGTATCTAGTTAATTTTTAACAGCTTCTTGGTATATTAGCTTTCTAGGTTGTACTCTATGCCTTTCCAGTATTACTCTATTGACAGGCAGCTGGTGCAGTAATAAAACTGCTATTCCCATATCTGCCAAGGGCTCAGAGAGAGATGAGTACAAGACAGATATCTACCCACTCACCATTTAACGTGTACCGTTTCCTACTGAACATGCAGATGGCATGGCGGTCCCAGATTTCATTTGAGTTAATCTAATCCCTCCACTGCTCCCACTAGAAAGGAGGGCATTAGCAGCCATATGTCAACCAGATTTGTCAGATTATTCATTACAATTAATTGCTGTTCTCACTTAAGGCCTTTAAGGCTGTGAATTGCTCTGAATTCTATTGCAAACACAAAATTATGAGTAAAAGACTTTAGCCCTGTCATTCAAATTTCACGCTGACCTTTATCAGCTTTTGGCTTTTCCATGGGTGCTGGGCTGAAAGCTTTCTAATTGGTGTTCCATTTCTTCCTCACTACAGGTAAGCTGTCGGGCTAGGCAATAAGTATGACCAGAAAGACAAGGGGAAAAACTCTCAGTTCCCAGTAGACAGTATTTAACTGCCAACTAATAATACATTAGTAGGGTAATGAAATGAGCTAGATGTCATAATGACCCCATATACTAATTAAACCTCCAAATACTGCAGATTTTTAAGACATTTTCTGTCCTAGAAAGGCTTATTTTTGGAACCGCATTTCTTTTTTACATTGTTTCATTATTCCAACTCTTTTGTAAGTTATTATGGATGATCATTAGAAATTAACCAAATTAATACCCACACTTTAGCACACTGAGGGGGAATGCAGACTGCAGACTCCAGGAGGCTGACCTCTCCCATTGAGTTCTTTTAACATGCTTGTGGGACCAAGCAGATTTATGATCTAGAGCTAAACAAAAGTTGTCATTGTATTCCTTAGCTTTGCTCTGGACTTGGCACTGGGGCTCAAAGCAGGAACCCTCTTGCCCTAAACTCTCCCTTGATTTTTCAAGGCACTATTAAATATACTGTTTGGTTAGGTTGAGTCCTCCTGCCTGTTAAACTCCACCCAAGCAGTGGTTAGATAAAATCTGTACCATTTGATTAGACTATCATCAGAGGGGCCTTGATTGCCAAGAAGTGTCTGTCATTGAGATTATTAAGCCACAGTGGGGCTGCTCTGATTAATACTTTGTTTGCAACTTCAGGCCAGTGATTGTGTCAGATGTTTCACAAATCTTGACATAAAGGTTTTATTAAGGATCTCCTAAACAGGATAGGTTGACAGCTTTGACTTCTAGTGCGGGGGTTTCCTTATTTATCTTTAAAGTTCTTGTTAGCAGAGTAATTTAAGGGTCATGTCTGGGTGGGATTGAAGGGGAGGTGAGGAAATAATGCATTTATTCAGTTTGATTGTAGCATTGTGGTCACTGTCAAATGGGAGTTTAACAATTCAGTTGTGTGTAGCATTACTCTAACACCAAGAATAGTATGTGGACAAATGTAAGGATCCTCTAAAACAGCCACAATGAGACATTTTTTCATTGCTTCATTAAAACAAACCTCTGCAATGAAAAGAACTGCATACGGCAATTAATTCCTGCATATATAAAAATACATATATGTATAACATATACACATACATACATATTAAACGAAATGGAGTAGACTTTTTAAAGAATTAGGGAGGATAGCCAAAGGCTCCAAAGTTCCATTTTACACCCCTTCTGCCCCCATCTCCCCACTATAGTTGTCTTCTTTATTACATAAAGAATTGCTACAGTGTCTTCAGAGCTCTGCCTTGGTTACACTGCTGAGGCCAGCAGCTCCCCTCTGGGATGGAAACCATTGTCTACTTATTTATTCAATCCTTGTGAATAGCACAGAAAATTTTAAGCAGGATTTCTATTATAGCTTGATTGAAGTTCCCTTTGCATAGAAAGAACAAACACAATATGAAACACATAAATACAATTGGCCTCCAGATAACATATATATGTTTATATTTTTTTGCATTTGTGGGCAGGGGGAAAAAGTATCAAAATGAATGAACATGTTGAAAAAATAATTTCCCATTTCTGAATTGATAGTAGAGAATAGCAGTCCCTAACTGGAAACCTGTGGATAGGCTTAAATCTTTTTATGTTTATACCTGTTCCTCCATCTGGTACCTTTTCGGCAATTGATAAGATTCTAGTATGCAAATAAACTGAAGTGAAGAGGTGATTTGCTGAGCAAACTTTGATGTCACAAGGATAGCCAATCAAGAAAAAGTTAGGCTACACACAGAAGAAGCAAAGAATGGACACTACAGAACAATAAGGAAGAAATAAGTACTCGCACAAACCAAAAAGGAAAAGAAGGGAGATGTCTAAGCTTTAAATATTTTAAATGGAAAAAGATCTAAAGCAGAATGACTGCCGGAGAACACGTAACAGGAGGTAGGAAAGGGGTGTGGCTCAATTCATAGCTCTTGTGCCTAGTCTCCTTTGCAGCTATTGTCTAATAAATTGGCTGAGTCAACCATGACTATTGATATAATTAATTGAAACCAAATGCCTCTGGGCAAGTAACTTCCTCTCTCTGGACCGCCTTCATTTTATCTCTAAAATAAGCAAGTTGCCCTAGATGATCTCGAGGTCCCTTGTAGCCCTAAGATTCAATGAATCGATTATTCGAATCAGTAGGTACAGAGACCCACAGAAAACAGGTATAGAACATATCCAAAGCCAGAGGCACATCAGTCTGTTCATCAGAAACTGAAGACCTTTGGGCACAGCTGCAGCAATCTATTGTTACATCTACATAAATTCAACTGGGGATGGTGCAGAGGGAGGAGAATTAATAATGAGTTTTGCTTCTTTCTGCAAAATATTCAAGCCCATTATTTTTCAGGGACTATCTGTGAATTTTTTGCCCTGGCAAAGAGATCTGAAATTTAACATTTTTAGGGTTTTCCCCCTTAAATGTTATCAGATATTCCTATTTGAATACCAAAAACCTACTTCCAGCTCCTTCCCAAATCCATTAAAAATGATTTCTTCGGGGCAGCCAGGTGGCTCAGCAAGTAAGAGCACTGGCTCCAGTGTCGGGATGACCTGGGGATCAAATCTGGACTCAGATACTTAGCGCCACACCCAGAAATAACTGGCTGTGTAACCTTAAGCAAGTTACTTAACCCCAATTGCTTAAAAAAAATAAAATAAAAATTTAAAATGATTTCTTCTTCCTCAAATGATTCTGAGATTATTATACTTTGGTCTTTTTCCCATTTAAATTCTACTTTATTTTAGCCTTATTTGGGTACATGTTGTATGATGATGATGATGACAACAAAAATGATGACTATGACAACTAGTGTATAGAGTAGTTTAAAGTTTGCAAAGGACTTTTCATATGTACCATCCCCAAAGTTTTAGTGAAGTTTTAAGCTATTAATGATAAAGCCTTTTGGGATACCCTATATGTCATCTCATTTGATCCTCAGATCATAAGCTCCTTGAGGACTAGACTATGTCATATCTTTGTTACCCAATGCCTGTTATAATTCTTTGCAAATAGTAGGTATTGAATATACAGTATGTTTGTTGAATTGGATAGAAAACAAAGTGCCAGGTGAGAGGTCCTGTCTGGCTCAAGTCTTTGCAAACTCTTAAGAGTGAAATATAGCATAATTATGACCTCATGTTATTTCTTCAATACATCTCATTTGGGAGGAACTTTTCTGTATTGGGTCTGAGTCTACAGATAAATTCTTTGAAAGTTGATCACATCCATTCAACCTATTCTGAATAATGCAAAATGGAACAAACTACACTTTTTCCCTCACTAAAAATAAAAGTACTCTGACCTTTAATTGAAACTACTAAAAAAAAAAAAAAAGAAAGCTGAATTACCTCTACAGAGAACAAAATATAAACTCTTAAGACTTTCTTTTCCATTTAAGGTTATGATACACAATTTTCAGTTCTTTACAAACAAAGCCCATCTGTTTTAAGATTTCTTCTACTGAGGGACCCCCATTTAAAACAGACAGCAAATCTATCACAATCTTTATTTTCTTCCTTTTATTTAAAAGGATGCAAATAAAATGCAAAATCCCACTCAGTGAAATAGCGAACAGCAAACACCAGTCTCCAGGTATTTATCATTAGGACTAACCTATTTTCAGAGAAAGCAAAGGTAGAACCCCCCCTATGAACAAAAATTCTCACTGGAAGCCCAGGAGGAAAGGCTCTAAAAAATAAAATTTTAAAAATGCAAAGAGAAGCAATTGGAGGTAAGGGATAATAAGTGGGGAACAGATGATGTGGATTCAAAGGGATCTCATCAATCAGCTTAGATTTTAACACTAGAAGTTAACACCAGAATTTAAGAATACCTCAAAGAACCAAGCTGTGTTAGTCAACACAGGCACTTTTTAATCCATAAGACCAAGAAAATAGAGACAATTAAATGAAAATTGTTGTATCAAAGTACAATTATAATATCTGCTTGTTATTCTCTGTATTTGGAGTTTTGCACAGGTAGGAGAAATTAAAGTAAATTATAATAAAATTATTTTTTAAAATTTGTGTTAATTGACCCATTTGGTCCTTTTCTACAAATTATGTAATCGGGGAGGGTAACAAAGGATGAATATAAAAACATAGCACAGTACTATAAAAATAGAAGAATTAGTGGTCAGAATAATCTGGGGATACTGAAGAAAGTTAAGAACAACAAAAGTTTTTAAAGCTATATCAATGTAAATTGATAAAACGACACGCAAAGACCTACTGATTAGGCTGATTGTAACAATGATAATGGACAAAGGAAAAAGACAGAGCTGCTCAAATTTCTTTTTTTTTTTGCTTGTTTTCTCTGCCAAGGAAAATTATTTTTGAACAATAAAGGAAAGAACAAACATGACCATTAGGGAGTTAAGCTGCAAATCAAATCAGGAGGTAGTTAGAGAGCACCAAGCTGCCCTAGATAAGGTCAGCACAAAGAAACTAAAAGAACTAGCCAATGTGAATGGTGAACCACTACCAATGATCTTCAGATGTTCATAAAGAAGCATTTCAAAATAGAAATAGACAAATGTCTCAATTTTTTGTAAAAAAAAAAAAGTCAAGAAAAGTAAGCCTGCAAGTTATCGACCATCAAACTAAGCCTAGCAAAATTCTGCAATATTTTCCTAAAGGGATGATTAGTGAAAATTCAGAAAAAAATTTAGTAATGATTGATTACATGGCCTCATCAAGAATCAGTTAAACTAGACTAACCATTGTAATCTTCAATAAGATTACTAGATTTGTAGATCATGGTAAGGTTATAAACAATTTAAATAGAGTTTATGCAGATTTTAACAAAGCATTTGGCAGTCTCTCGTGTGGTTTTTACATTAAAAAAAAACTACACGTAGACTAGAAAATAATAGAGTTAGGTACATTTGAAACTGGTTGAATGATCAGACCCAAAGAACAGTCATTAATTGTTCAGTGTCAACTTGGAAGGCCTTTGGTATAGAGTTCCAAGATACTTGGTCATATGCTACTTAACCATTTTATCAGTGACTTAAAAGAAACAGATGGCATGGGAGGCTAGGTGGCACAGTGAATAGAGCATCAGCCCTGGACTCAGGAGGACCTGAGTTCAAATCCAGCCTCAGACACTTAACACAAAAACTAGCCATGTGACCTTGGGCAAGTCACTTAATTCCAATTGCCCTTCCCCCCCCAAAAAAAAAGAAATAGATGGCATGATTATTGATTTTTTATAAAAGGCTAGGAGGGCTTAATAATAATAATGGTAAAGGTAGTAGCATTTACATAGTACTTTAAGGTTTGTAAAGCACTTTAATTATTATTTCATTTGAGCCTCACAACAACCCTGTGAAGTAGATACTAATATTTTCCCCACCTTACATATGAATAAACTAAGGCTGAAAGAGATTGCTAAGTGACTTACCAGGGTTCTATCAGGAACATTGGATGACAGGTTCCAAAAAGAGCTTGCCAAGCTAGAATATAATTAGTGAAATCAAATATGGATGATTTTAAAAGTTTTACACTTGGATTCAAACAATCAGCTTCAGAAATTCAAGACAGAGAAGGTCTGGCTAGGTTAAGAGTTTGTTTTAAAATATAAGATTTTATGCCCTACAATCCAAAATTGTAACAACAGTGTGACATGGCAGCTAAAAAAAAAGTTATCAAATCTTTGGCTATACTAAGAAAATTATAGCTTCAAGTAATGAAGGAGAGGGGGAGAAGAGAAAGCTTCATTTTGCCCCTGGGAGCACCACCTTGGAGCATTACATCCAGTCATGGATGTAATTTTAGGAGGGAATCTGATAAGCTGATAAGTATTCTAAGGGGGTCAACCAGGATGATAAAGGGTCTCAAGATCATGCCCAGTGAATATCATTTGAAGGAACTGCATATGTTTAGCTTGATAACAGAAGGCTTAAAGATCTTATCAGTCTTTGAAGTATTTAAAGGGCTATCATGTGTATAAGATGCTAGAGAGTAGAATTAGGTAAAATGAACAGAAGTTGTAGATGTCAGCTTGATATAAACAGAAGCTTCCCTACAATTTTACAATTTAAAAAAACTACTAAATTGCCTCAAGAGTTTGTGCTTTCAACATCACTAGGGAACCACGGGCAAAGGTAAAATGATCCTATGTCAGGAATGCTATAGGAGGATAATTATTTAGATATGGGTTCCCCTAGATAGCCTCTAAGTTTCCTCCTAACTCAGAATATTTGAGATTGTGAATCTTGATCAAGTAGAAAAGTTAGCCCAGACATTTTAACAGCAGAACCTTGCATGAATACTTATGCCTAGGGAAAAGGAAGAACAACCGGCGCTGGACAGAGAAGGAATTGTCCTGGAGGTTGGAAAAGAACATACTGGTTTAATTCCACAGAAAACTGTTTTTGAAGGCGGAAGTGATCCAGCTTCAAAGATGTCAGAGATTGTAATAGAGCTTTGCTGGGTTTCATCTTCTTCTATCATTCCATTCCGTTACCCTCCCCACCTTTGGGACTGTTATTCCTCTGAAAACATATTAATATCATCAAAAAAGGAAAGACCAAGAGTTTAAGAAAAGCTTAAATGATCAGAATCAAGAGTAAATGGGAATAGGAAAGATGACTTAAGTGACCAAAACAGAAAAGTTGAAATTCTCAGAGCAATGGGAACAAAAATAATTGAGGAATTCAATACAGTGAATCCAAGGTTTAAAAAAAAAAAGTAAGGGGGGGGCAGCTAGGTGGCACAGTGAATAGAGCACTGGTCCTGGAGCCAGGAGGACCTGAGTTCAAATCTGGCCAGATGCTTAACACTTACTAGCTGTGTGACCTTGGGCAAGTCACTCATCCCCAATTGCCCCTCCAAAAAACAAAGGAAATTATTGTATGATAAACTCATAAGCAAACACTAAGCTTTTATGCTTAGAGTTACATACTTATGTACATCATCCTTCTAACAAGAAAGTATAGAGGTGGCGGGGAAAGAGATAGTGGATCAATTTCCTGTGCTAGCTGGATGGTGATGTGAATCTAAGACAGCTTGGTTGAAAGAAATTGAAGGGAACAAAGGGATATTGGTGTGAAGAAGAGTTTGCTTTTGTGTATGGGATTTTTGCAGGTTGGATGTTTTTAGGAAATACCTGATTTGTGAAAATTAAGGGAACAAGGCCAAAAACATGACTTAATCTTTGGCGAAATAAAAACTAAATAGTGTTTTAACATGAGGCACTGGATCTTCATGCCCAGTGAGCTTCCCATTCTGTATTACTGACTAGAAATTAAATAATGTTCTTTTTAATTTGATTTTAAAGTACACATACACAAAGTAGAATTTAGGGTTTGACTGCTCCCCTTAGAGAAAACTGACCTATTAAAATGAACTGGCTTTTCATTTTCAAAACAAAACTTTAAATATAAGAATTTGAGCAGACTTGTAAATTCAGAACTATGGTAACTATAAAAGGAATTCTAGAGGTTTGTTGTTATTGTTTTGGTTTTATAAGAAAATCAAAAATTAAAACTTTAAATAAAATCCTGTGTGATGTACATCTGATGTCCCTAAGTGTGGAAAGATAGCACAACTTCAGCTTTAGGGTGCTGCCATCCTATTTCCTTCATTATGGTTCTTCTTATAAATTCTAACAATATCAAATCTTGAGACAGACCTAATGACATCATCATGCTGCACAAAGGCTGTTAGACCTGCTCATTTTCTCACTGAATCTTATGTATTTTTGACATTTTCCCCACCTCTTTCATGTAAGTTCTTGGTAAGTATCTATGACATGTGGTCATTTTTTAATATACTTCATCTTCAACAAATTTCTTTCTCTATTCCTCTGATAAAAAAAATTAAACCTGGTTACCTTTGAAGAGCTGTCTTCTTCTTTCCTGGAGTATATTAATATAAATGAAATTCATTTTGAAAAGTGTGAGTCCTTACTGTGATTTCTTTGTTTCATGATACATGCATTGCTCTTTCAGCATCCAAAGCTGCTCAGACTCTTATACTTTGTCTTTATTTGAAGATTTAAAGTTAGTTCATTTAATCAGGCCAGCTTTAAGCTAGAGAGAAAAATCAAGGCCTGAATTCTATTCTGTGCATACACACCCTAAATCAAAGTGGACATTATTTATCTAGTCAAGAGGACAAAGTGAGAAACTAATTGGGCATGAGGGTAAGGTGCTTTGTGTGCTGGAAACACCATTTAATTGCTTTATTAAAGAAAAAAGTTCCAAAGATGGCTATGAGATATTTATCCCTAGAAAATAGATTAGCTATAGGACAAACCTTTCCTTTGGTTGTTTTGGATGTAGGAGACTGGTCAAGATGTCCTTTTGAAGTGTCTTCCAGACTTATATACTCTCAGATTACCTGTTGTTTTGGAGAAGGGAGGACAGAGGCTCAGTACAATAATTAATGTTGGCTGCTATGAGGACATAGTCATTCTCTAAGTCATCACTGGAAAATTATGAGAGGAAAGCCCCCAATAAGTGAGTTCACCTCTCAAACTTCTTCCAAGTTCCACACTTGGTTTTAAAAAAAATTAGTTGCACAAGTGCAAACGAAGGAGACATAATCAGATAGTAGATAATATGAAAAGGCCTTGGGGGATGGGGAAGTAGGGAGGGGTAGAAGATTGAAGATGGGCAGGGATTCAGTAATCTCCAAACCCAATATCAAAAGCATGACATTATTATAAGGCAAAAGAATCTAACACAATCTTAGGCTACATTAAGAGAAGTACAGTGTCTAGAATAAGTTATTAATCATTCTCCTGTATCCTGCCCTGGTCAGATCAAGTCTGGAGTATTGTGGTCACTTCTAGGTGATACGTTTTATGATAGACATCAACAAACTAAAGAATCAGAGGAAGGTGATAGAAAGATGAAAAACCTTATCATTTGAAGATTGGTTGAAGACACTAGATATGCTTAACCTGGACAAGTCTTTGAATGGACATAATTGTCTTAATGAATTTGAGGAAGAGGGTAGCAAGGTGGCACAGTGGATATAGCTCTGGGCTTGAAACCAGAAAGACTCCTCTTCCTAAGTTCAAATCTGATCTCTGCCACTTACTAGCTATGTGACCCTGGGCAAGTCGCTTAATCGTTTGTCTCAATTCCTTATCGGCAAAATGATCAGGAGAAGGAAATGACAAACCAATCCAGTATCTCTGCCAAAAAAAAAACAAAAAACAAATGGAGTCAAAGAAAGTCAGACACAACTGAAAAACTACTTAACAACTTTTGAGGAACTGTCACAGGGTGAAGATTTGGTGTGCTTAGCTCCAGAGCACAAAATTAATAGTAATAGGTGGAAGTTGTATATTTCTGCTCAATATAAAAAAAAAATTTCTAACAATTTAAAACTGTCTAAAAGTGGCCAGGCATAGTAGGGATATTAGGCCAGGACTATTAGTAATCTCTGGCATGGGAAGGCTAAGGATGGAGGGTCAACAGAGTTCAGGAGTTCTTAGCTGCAGTTAGCTAAGCTGATGGGGTGTCCTCATTCAGTCTGGCATTAAAATGGCGAGCCCTCCAGGAGGAGGGTACTGACAGGTTACCTAAGGAGGGACAAACTGGTGAACATCGGAAATGGAGCAGGTCAAATCTCCTATGCTAATCAGTATTGGGATCAAGCCTGTTAATAGACCCTGCACTTCCAGTTACCCCCTGAGTGAGATAGGAAGACCCTAAAAAATTTTTTTTCAATAAACATATGCACATTCATATATAAGGGCATAAATACTTATAGATAGATAGAACTGGATAGATTAAATAAATAAGACTTTAATGAAAGTGGGATATTCTACCTTAGATGTTAATGAGTTCCCCATCACTGGAACTCTTCAAGAAAAGGATAAGAAACCACTTCTTAAAGATGCTAGTTCAAAGAAATTGGACTAAATGACATGTAAGGTCTCTTCTAATTCTAATATTCCATTGATCTTATAATTCTGTGACTATGTAGACTAACCAAAAGGACCCTACTTACTCTGGAAAACTTTTCCTGGATCACCCCAAAAATATTGCAGAAAAACAGGTAACATGGCATAGTTAAGGAGTGAGGGGACCATGGTCAAGGGCCAAATCCCACTCACTACTTGTTTTTCTATGGTCTACAAGAATGGATTTTTCATTTTTAAATAAAATAAAACTTTGCTTGAAAATGTAAAAACCATCCTTAGTTCATGAGTCATACAAAAACAGGCAGCTGGGCCACATTTAGCCCTTAAAGAGTAATTTACTGATTCCTAGAGTGGATAGAGGGCCTCACTGGACTTAGGAAGACCTGGAAGTACAACCTCTGTCACATACTACTGTGTTTCCCCGATAATAAGACATTCTTATTAATTTTTTTGGAAAGAAAAACACCAGAGGGCTTATTTTCAGGGGAGACCTTATGTTGTCCTGCCTCAGCTCTCCTCCACGGCACTGCTCTCAATGGTGCCAGCAAGCAAATCACTGGGGAAGAACAGGATGATGCACTCACTGCTGCAGCTCTGATTGGATGCAGCTCGGAGCGCGGCGTGCGTTTCATGGGGGGGGACGGTGCATACAGCAGTAGCAATCTCAATAGGGCTTATTTTCGGGGGAGGGCTTATTTTAGAGGAATCTTACACAGTAAGGGGAGGGCTTATTTTCAGGATAGGTCTTATTGTCGGGGAAACACGGTATGTGACTCCAGGCCAGTCACTTAATGTCCAAGTACCACAATATTCTTAAGACTATAAAGTAGAGAACAACTACAGTAAACATTGGTTGGGGGAGTTCCCTCAATTGCAGTTGACTATACCAATAAAATCACAGGTCTGGACAAAAGAGAAAGGTGAATTCAACCTGGAAAAATGCTCAAATGAGGCAGATCTTCACCTGGAAATTCAATGCAAATTTTCTGTTTCTTTGATTTGCTGCATTTACCTGTGCATCTGGTTATAAACGCTGGGAGCAGGGATAATATGTTGTATAGCATTCTATAAAGAGGATAGAGAAGAAATATGATCAGTGGTGCTTTTTGAGGGGTAAGTATTTGTTACATGGGTTGACAGTTCTGAAATTGCTTTGCTTTAAATCCCTTTTGTCTCAGTCTACTTCATTTCACAGAACCAGAATCACAAAATTTCAAATTGCGAGGAACTTTAGTGGTCTCATAATTCAACCCCTGACCAACACCTCTAACCCTCCCACCCTCCACAAGAGCATCCTTACTTCAACATGCCCAGCAAACTGTCATCAAGCCTTTTCTTAGGACTCCTGATGATGGGGAACCTATTACTCTCTGAGAACTCTGAATCACTCTCCTTAGGTCAAACCTAAATTTGCCCCTTTTTGACTTCTATACATTTCAACTTCTCCCTATTTCCTTTGTCCCTTTCTAGTGATTTGTCCCATACCCTCTGATTGTCCAGGAAAACATGCCATTTGAGTTGATCATTCCACTCCCATAACTTTAGAATTGCCTCTATACTCCACAATTTGTTACATGTTCCCTTTACTCTGGCAGCTCCTAAACTAGCTCCTTTCTTAGATAATTGGAAAAGAATACATCTTCCTTCTCTTGGTTCCAGCTCTTCTGAACATGAGCTATCCTAACTCTCCTTCTGGGAATAAAATAGAATATTTTCTTATATAGAAAGTTAATAAATTGTTTCTTCATTTTATTCATGTACTTGTTCAATTCTCTATCAGTTGTCTCTATCACCTATTACCGTTACATTTGTCCACATTGATGTGGTCCATCTTAGCTCATTTATTCATTCAACATAAATTTATTGGGCTCTCACTATTTGCAGCAGAAGCTATCCCTGGGGGGCTAAAGGTCTTGCCCATAGACTCCGTTTGGTTTGATGCCTAGGATGTCACATGGAGATAGACAAGGACCATGGTCAGTGGAGAAAGCTCTGGCTTTGGAAACCAAAGATTTGAGTTAGAACAGGGGGGAGGGGAACGAAGATGTAACCTTGAGGTCACATGTGACCCTCTAAGTCCTCAAGTGCAGCCCTTTGACTAAATCCAAATTCCAAAGAACAAATCCCCTTAATAAAAGGATTTGTTCTGTAAAACTTGGGCTTAGTCAAAAAACTGTACCCAAAGACCTAGAAGGCCACATGTGACCCCAAGGTCACAGGTTCTCCACCCCTAGGTTAGAATAATAGATCTGCTACATTAGATGAGTAATCCTGGGAAGCTCATGATTTCTCTGAGGCTTTTTTTTCCCTCATGTTAAAAAAGAAGGAATTGGACTAGATGATTTCCACTCTTTCCCAGCTCCAAATTCCATGATTATGAGAAAAACTTTCTGATAATGACAAATAAATATTTTCTGACCAGAAAACATGACTATCATGCTTCAGAACAGTTGAAATGGCAAATTACTCTGAATTTCCAGAGGAATTTGTGGTTTTCTTGGCAAAGATATTCCAATATAGTAGTTTGCCATTTCTTTCTCTAGCTTATTTGAAGATGAGGAAACTGAGGCAAACTAAGTGACTTGCCCAGGGCCACGTAATTAATAAGTGTCCGAAGCCAGATTTGAACTCAAGAAGATGAGTTTTCCTGACTTCAGGCCCAGCACTCTATCCACTATGCCACCTAGCTCCTCTTCCCACCTCATATTGTACTCAACTGTACTACCACCAGTCTGGATGTCACCTTCATAAACAGAGCTCACACTGGCAAGGCACCTGAGATTTTCCAAGGTGCTTCCATGTCAACACTCAACAGCCCTGTGAGTTAGGTAGTGATTGGAAAAACTGTACTTTGCTCCAGGCCTGAGATTTAATCAGTAGAGGGAATTCACAGGGAGGAAACTGTCCCCACAACTGCAAATTCAGCTACTTAGCAATTTATAGCCTTAGAGAGTTGCATAGAACCCTGAGAAGTTAACATAGCCCTGTATATGCCCAAGGCAGGGCTTGTACCTAAGTCTTACTGACTCTTAGCCTAGTTGTTCCTTATCTACTAATCCAGGCTGTCTCTTGAGGAAGAATAAGTAAAATCTCCATTTTCCAAAAGAAGAATCTAAGGTTCAGAATGGTTAACTGACTTGCCAGGGGTGGCAAAATGGCAGTTTCATTTTATAGTAAGGGTCAGGGCAGGGACATGAACCCAGGACCTCTGACCTCAGAGCCAGCTCTCATGGTCAGTCACCCAATTATCTGGCAAACTCACTTGGTCCCCCAAACCTTTTCTCCAAAGCTGTTCTCTCAGCAAAATGAGATCTTTAGCAAACAGATGCCCTCATTTCTTCTACCAATGATCTTCTGTGGTCACCTAAAGATTAAAAAAGCTAGAACAGAGAGGGGCCTTTATCCACCTGTTTTTGACAAGGTTTGATCTGAGTAAGAAACTGAGTTTCTGTCCCATGCTGGCTGGCTCTCACCTTTCCTCTTCCTACATTTTGCAATGGAATGGAGCTCAGCCTGTCATGGTTCCCAGTGACTGCTATTATTAAACATACAAAATCATTTTACCAGATGATAAAAGAAGCTACAGTGTATAAAAATTTAATATATCCAACGTGTTGTATAAACAGGCCAAATCCCCATACATTTTATAACTTCAGCAGTCTAAAGGTTAAAGCCTGTCAGTTGAATTTCACGAATTCCAGGAAGGAATGGGGAAGTCGCACCAACTCTTCATTGTATACCAGTGATCAAACATCTCCTCATTACACTTCAATATTGTTGCCTCTAAAGGTCACCATTGCTGAACATAATCACACAAAATCAAAACTGCAAACTTTATATATCATGGAGGTAGTAAATAGCTTGGAGGTTTATTTTCTGGTGCCTGAACAACATTCAGAACCCATTTATAAATTCCTGGGAACTGTGGCATGAACCAAACATATTTGCAGTGCCTAACAAAAGCTTCAATTAAATCAATTTCCTGTTTTTAAAAAAAAGGCTTTCAATCATTTTTAAAACCAAAAACAACCCCCTTCCCATGATGAAGCAGTCTATTTAATTTGCTTGTTGTCAACCTATTTTCTTTCTCCTTATCTTTCCTTCCAAACAAATTTGGTATATTACTTCAGAATCATATTCAGGATGGATCATCCAAAGGCTTAACTCCTAGGAAAGTCATGTAGTTTATTTAGTAAATCACTGGTATGCTCAATCAATCTTATATGCTCCCTGGTTTTTCTATTCATTGATTTTACTGTACATTACTTAGGCAGCCTGCCACCTTGTAAGATCTACAGGCCAAAAATAAGGGACAGTTTTTCAATGCTGCCATATCCCACAGTATTTTTATTAGGAAGCTCTTGTTGGCTTCAAAGGAACTTTGCCCTTGGAAACGCTAAATATTGAGAAACAAAATGAGAAGGCAATCTCACTACATTAGTAATTAAACTTTTCTCATCCAGCTTTCTTATGAATGCACAGTGGCACAGAAGGATATGTAGCATCTCACTGCCACGTCCAGGGTTCTAACAGCTGTCTGAAGCCATCATCCACTGCTCAGGAGTCTTCAACTTCCTCTGGGTCTCCAAGGTCTGCCCTATTACCTCTAGCCAGAAGTAAACCCATAAGATCAAGGTAAATGCAAAAAGACATTAAAAGGCAGGCAGAACATTGAAGGGTTAAATTAGTCACAAGTGTTCCACCCAATTCCCTAAAGGCCAGCTATCTTCCAGTGCCTCCCAGAGAACATAAATGAATTCTTATTTAATTATTCTATTCAGTTTCCTCTGTTGAGCAATTAAATAGTACATCAGATAGAGTGCTGGGCCTGGAGTCAAGAAGATTCATCTTCCTGAGTTCAAGTCCAACCTCAGATACTTACTAGCTGTGTGACCCTGGGCAAGTCACTTAACCCTGTTTGCCTCAGTTCTTCATCTGTAAAATGAGCTGGAGGAGGAAATGGCAAACCACTACAACTCTGACTCTTTCTTTGCCAAGATAATCCAAAATGTGATCCCGAAGAATGGTACACAACTGAGCAAGAATAATCTCCCACCCCAATAGGAGAAAGAACCATCATTCTCACTCAAGTACTAGTCTATTCAGAGTTAGTATCTACAAACATCTGGAACAATGAATAGCCTCTTGTCCAGCAGGGTTAGGATGCCAAGAGATGGATGGTGTGAAACCATTTGTTTCTCTGTGTTCTCTCTCTGCATTTAAGCCTAGTCAAGACACTGGTGCCATTTTTTCATGTCTCTACCATGTTTCTCTACACTTCTGCTGGCTTCTCTAGTATTCTTTGCAAAACCACCCATGCTCAAAGTAAATAGCTAGCATCCTGGAGGCCTCTCTTTTGGTTCATGGGTACCAATGCAGTACTTAGACTGTTTTGATATGTTTTGCTCTTGCTACAAAATGATCTAATGCTTTTAAATGACTTTGCATTTTACTATTTGCAGAGCATTTATATACATTTGAACAATAATAACGCATATGGATGCAGTTTATATTTGTTCAGTCAACTGAAGATATCTTTGCTCATTGATTATATACTGAGTTATGCTACAAATTTTTCCAGAGCTAAATAAAAATAAAATTACAATTACTGATACACATATTGACTTGCAAAGTTCTTGCAAAAATTTTATCTCCAATTATCTCCAGTCCCACTGTGGAATTTATGGCCCACAGGTTGAGAAACATTGCATAGAATAAATATCAGATGATCTGAAGACTTCCCTTTCTTTTTTATCCCACAGTCTGAGATGTCATGATTATCATGCCCAAAAGTTTTCATCATTTCTACTTCACCAACTCATTTTTTATTGCTCACTTTCAGATTCAGAATATCAATCACTCTAATCCATTTGCTCTTCTAAAATATTAAAAAATGACACACCTCCAATAACTTTTTAAAGGATGGAATCATCAACAAAGCTCAAGTTCAAAAATTTCTATTACCATATTTTCTTGGTATACAAATACATACCAATGCCATCTATACTGGAGACAACATAATTTTAAAGACATTTAGGAGACTGGTTTTCAAAATCTTTCAAAAATGGGAAGATTCCAAAAGAACTGAAAAGATTGCAGATAGTACAGTTACAAAAAATAATCAAGAAAACATCATTAACAACTGACTCATATGTCTCCTTTGTCATCTCTATAAAATATTAATGAGATCAATTTGTATATGTATCAAGAATATCCTTGGTGAAAATATATGAAGAGAATAAACAGACATTCACATGTGATTTTCTACAGAAGACCACACCTTTATAGTCACATAACTGACTGAGAAGTGTAGAAAATATAAGATCCTTCTATGTTTATTGTTTATTGATTTCAAGTTTATTGACTCAATAGAGCAAAATACTGCCTTACAGGCTCTTCTCAAACAAGGTGTCTCCCATGAATATGTTAAAATTATAGAAGATTCTATGACAGTTGTGACTACTGAGATAAGTCTGTTCAATAACCCATTGAGGATTGACATCAAGAAAAGCATAAAACATATAGACATATACTCACCTAAGAGGTTTATCAATATCATGGAGGATGCCCTGCTTTTACTCCAAACAAAAGGAAGATTTCTTATAAATGGCAAGTTTCTCCAAATCCTTTTATTTGCAGATAACATAATAAAAATGAACTGAGCCTCTATCACAAAGCTGCTTCCATTTAAGACAAAGTAAATCTCTTTTGGTTTATATTTTGCAAAATGGCCAACGACGAACATTGAGAATATTGACAAGGATCATGGCAGCCTATTTGCTTTATCACTTGTGCCAACCACATATTCAGGAAGTTTGTCATCTTCAATATTGTTGAGGCTATGTACATCTGAGACATTCTCAAAGCAGCATTTTTACCTCTTATCTTTCACCTTATTTCACCTGCTCTGGGTTATCCAATCAATAATGTAAAACTATGTTACTATATGAATGGTCTAATCCACAGCAAAGTGAAGAAGAACCAATCCTACAAGGAATCAAAAGATAGAAACTGCCACCCTGCTTCAGATTTGTGAGTGCTGACCTTAGATTCTTTCTGAAGTAGGAATACACTGAAGTAGGAGTTCATCCCAGCTTGGGAAAGTCAATTGCTAAATTTTCTGTATAAGTATTTATACCTTAAACATAGGTGGGCCTGATTTTTTTTTCATGATTGTCTAGACTTTTAAAAGTGATGGAGGAAATGTTAATATGGATTAAACTTTAAATATGTCACATGCTGTTTTTTTATTCCCCAGAGGGCTGTTTGTCAAATATTTACAAATATTTACCAGCACACTCCTGCTCTGAAGCCTCCATAAAGAACTATCTGCCTTCAAAATCCTTGAACAAACCCTTAGAAGAGAAATAAAATTATTAGTCTACCTTTTAAAAAAAATACATAATTCCAGAAAGATCAACACAGTCATCCACACTAGAAAAAAAGTAGATAAAAAACACATATCTCCCAGATTAGTGTCCTAATACTGGCACTGATGATGGGCTGAAAATGTAGGAGGAGATAAGGATGAATGGCATTTAGAAAACTATATAGTGCAATGATTCTAAGCTGTTCAGTGCTACAAAATCCCATCTCTTTAAAACTCATATTCTCCTGATAATGTTATATGACTGTGAATCATGGAATGTCATAATTTCAGATGAAGCAAAATTCAATGACCCAAGGAGTAATAGAAAGGTAGGTGGTTAGTGTAAGCAGTCAGAGGCATATTATCAAAGGCAAGTTGAATGTAAGGTTTTGGTACAGATTTGTGATCTCAACAATGCATGGAATTCCCCTCCATAAATAAAAATCTAGAAAGAGGTTATATAAAAGGCATCAAGAGGGAGATGAGCTGATCTTATAATGAGAATGTGCCACAACCAGACCAGCAGCCAGATACAATATTGACCAGCAGTATCAAATTCAAATAGAAATAGAACCATTAAACCATAGGCAAGGATCTCAGAAAGTACCCTCCAGGCTAGGGTCTGCTTTAACACAAGTGGCAAGCCCTGGGGTTAACTGGGTTGGGAGGATGCCTTAGCACCCCACAGGAATTTTTACCCCTGAGACAGTGAGGGGAATTGAGCATCTGACCTCTGGAAGATCTAGGGAACCTCTCCTGACAAGAAACACTAGACCCAGCTGTGCTGCAGAGAGCCACAGGGGCAAAAGGGAACACTCGTGCCAGGTGAGTATAGAAGCAATAGGGCAGGGACACTACCAGTTTGGGCACTTATTGGTTTGAGTTCAAGGTCAGAGGGGAAATCCAAAGAGGATCAGAGGTCAGAGGCACCATTCCCCATACCTCAGCACTAAAAGTGATTATAAAAACTAAATTATTACCCATAAAAAGCACAAGAAAAGGAGAAACATAGAAAACTGCTATGGGAATAGAGAAGAATGGGGTTTGTCTTCAGGGGAGGATACTAAAGCAAAGAAACCCTCTTCCACCCCAAAGAGTGATGTCAAATGATCACCTGCCCAAAAAGAATTCATTGAAGAACTTATGGGTGACTAGGTGGGGCAGTGAGTTAAGCACCAGCCCTGGAGTCAGGAGGACCCAAGTTAGGTTGCAGCCTCAGACACTTAACACCCACACAAAAAAACTAGCCATGTAATCTTGGGCAAGTTACTTAACTCCAACTGCCCTCCAAAATACACACAAAAAAAAGACTTTAAAAATCAAATGAGAGTTATTGAGGGAAAAAAAGAAAAGAAAAAGAATATAAGAAAAACAAGAAGATAATGACGAGAAAGTCAACCAATTAGAAAAGGAAATCCAAAATCTTAAGGCAGAAAATGACTCCTTGAAAATCAGAATTGGGCAAGGAGAAGTCAAGCCAGCAAAGTTATAAGAGATGAAAAAAATTTTTTTTAAATACAAAGAATGAAAAAATAGAAGACAATGTGAAATATCTCATGAGACAAACAACGAATCTAGAGAGCAGATCAAGAAGAGAAAATATAAGAATAATTGGACTACTTGAAAGTCTTGATCGAAAAAAAAATTTTTGATACAATAATACAAGAAATAATTGAAGAAAATTGTCCTGAAGCATTAGAACAAGAGGGGAAAGTAGAAATAGAAAAGATTCACCAATCACCTCCTGAAAGAGATCCTATGAGGAAAACTCATAGGTATATTATAGTTAAATTCTAAAACCCTCAGATCAAGAACAAAATATTACAAGCAATAAGGAAAAAACAATTTACATATGATGGTACCACAGTTAGAATCACACAAGACCTGTTGTTGGTGACACTAAAAGATCACAAGTCCTGGAACACTACATAGAAGATCAAAAGAATTGGGCCTCTGGCCAAAAACATCTTACCCAGCAAAGGTAAGCATAACTCTGAATGAAAAACAAATGGGACATTTGATCAGTTGTCAGATTTTCAGGACTCTGTTTAAAAAAAATAAAACACAGTGAGTAGAGTAATGGCCCTGGAGTCCGGAGGACCTGAGTTCCTGAGTTCAGATCTGGCCTCAGACACTTAACACACACAAACAAAAAACCTAGCCATGTGACCTTGGGCAAGTTACTTAAAACCCAATTGCCCTCCAAACAAACAAACAAATAAACAAACAAACCCTGAACTCAATAGAAGATTTGGCATACAAGAGCCAAGAGGAATATAAGGTACCTACCAATGACCAATTAGAAAGGAATAAATAAGGATATAATGTTTACCTTTTATGTATGGAAAATGCAAAACCTATGTCCAAGATTGTTCCCAGTAATTAGGTAGCATATAAGAAAGATTGGGTGTAGACTTCAGTATGATATGACTTTAAAAAGTAAAACCATTTAAAAAACAGCTAAAAGAGTAATTATCTTATACAAATTAGGTGCAAGAGGAAGAACCAATACAAAGGAATTAGATGGGGGAAGAGGACTGTTAGTTCTGGAAACCTACTTTCATCAGGAATGGGTTTAAGAGGGGAAAATACGTATACATCTAGAAGAGTATAAAAGTCTTCTAAATTTAAAAAGAAATAAAACTCTAAGGGGATAGGAAGGAGGAGAGAATAAAAGAGGGATCTTTAGAGGGGAGGGTGAGGGAATAGGTTAAAAGGGGGTATAGAAGAGTATTTAGATTTAGGTGAATGGAAGGATAAGGAAGGAGGCTGTAGAGGAGAGGGGGTTGGAATAGGTCAAAGGGGTGTACAAAAAGGTATTTAGATTCAGGGGAATGGGAGGATGAGGGAGGATTTACTGGAATGGAGGTAGCTTAAGTAATAGGAGGGTAAAGTATCAGGTGGAAATAAAGTAGAGGAGTTAGGAGAGATAGGAAAAAGAAATATGCAGAAACAAAAACAAGATTAGGATTAGAATCTCTTAGGGAAAGTATGTTTTTACATATATATGCATGTGTATGTATATATCAATATCTATATGTAAATATAACCATGCTCAATTGTAGCCTTGGAGTGGCAGGTAGTGGGGGAGAAAAGGAAAAAAAAGAACAAATTGAAAAGTATGCAGCAGAGAACAAAAGAAAATCTACAAGCTTTCAACATAACACACAGTATTTAATATATAGGCTTTCTTGAAATAAGTTATTGCTATGTGTTTTGAATCCTCTCCTATATTCTGCTATGCATATGACATGTTTTTTTCTTATTTTATATTTAAGTTAATATTTAAGTTTACAATGTTTCTTTTTTCTTTTTTTATTATGTATTTAAGTTTTAGTATTTTTCTAAAATTAAAAAAAATTAAAGGACTTGGCTATAATATCAAGGAATCAGGCATTTTTATACCAGAACCTTGTAAACACAGGATGACACTAGGCAGGAACATAAGGAATATAATTCAGAATATTGTGAAACTAAATCTCATCAATTCCCTGTACTAGATAGGTCTTTCAGGTCCCTACAGGTAGAATAGAAACCATTTGCTTGCTGCATCTTTGTCCCTGGACTCTTCCTCGCAAAGGTATCTCTGCTAACAGTTGGCACCTAAGAAGGCACAGAGCCTCTGATACAGATGTACAACAATGTTTTATTCTCTCTAACCCTTTTCCCCCAATCCAAAGCAGTAGCTTTCAGTTTTATAAATTCAACCCTTAGCTTTCACAAAGACAATGTTCCTAGAAAACAGTGTGAAAGTCAAAAATCCAAATGTTGATACACTGAATCTATAGACAATGGGGGTTTCAGTTCCCATGACCACCAAAAGCTGTAATATCTCACTAGAAATTGCTGAAAATACTTTTCTGCACACAATCCTTTATAACAAAATATTATTCTGATAACATGCACTTTTGCTAGCACAGCAGCCATGAAATAACCCCTAAAATGCAGGAGAGAGGAGAGGTAACCCTAGACTGGTGGGGGAGGGATAGGGGAGTGATAACAGAAGAATACCAAGGTAAGAAAGGGAAGGAGGCAACCTGCCACCTTTAATCTCTCCCTTTAGGCTTGTGGTTGAAATGCTCCCTGATGAAAAGCACAGTGTTCCAGGTTGGAACTTCAGCAAGTGCTCCGTTCCCAGCCAGACAAGAGATAGGGTTAGTACCTGGAGAGGGCAGGGTGACCACCATCTCATTTACCCATAAACTTAGCTGCTTCTCCATCTATTTTTTCAATTCCCTCCTACGTATGAACTTAAAAGGCAATTTCAGCACTTTCTGGAGCAGATTCCCTTCCTTTTTCTGGATATAACAAATCATGCATTCACTAACACCAAACTCACTGCCTACTACGGCTGCAGACATCCCTCCACAAAGTTTATCATTTTTCACTAAGCAGCATCACTGACTTTGCTCACTTAGGCTTAGAGTCCAAAGGACTTGCACTATTCTTTGGGGGTACAGGTGCCTCCCAAAATTTGAGTTTTAAAGGAAAACATTGCAAATATGCAACAAATACACAAGGAGCTCTTTACAATGGTAGGGTGAACAAGACCAATGAAGCTCCTGGTAGGATAACAACCGCTCTACAAGCTTCCACAAATATGCCTCTCATTTTTTTCTCTACTACACATAGCCACCAATGTGCATGGTTGGCAATGCAAAAGTGAAAAGGAGGTTACTAATAAAATCACACAAATGCCTGAAGTTAAAGTTAGATGCACAAATGTTGAGGTCGACTGTATGTGCCAATTCATCATTGGTTATTTTAGCTGGAGTTCCATGAGGCAAATGTTTGTAATATAGTTTCTAAGTTGTATTATTTAATTCCAAATGTCTTCACTTCCTACACTTTGTTTGCCTATGAAAGGTTAGAATGTTAAAGAAAAGTCAGAATCAGAACATGATACGTACTAGGAGGCTTTTGTCTGGGAAAACCCCCTTGAGGAGCCCAAATTATGAAACAAAAGTGGAAGTAAAGAATCAAGTTAGTCCCCCCATTGATAGACACCACTCCTCAAAATCCTGACCATAGGTATATTTCTAATTTAAATGTTTGTTACTCTGTGTACAAACATGAAGCAAAGTAGAGAAGACAAGTTAGTCATATAAAGAGTTAGGACAAAAGCATGTCCTGGGGCTGAATTATCTGGATAATTGGTTCTATTCTCCATTTCACTTGGCAACTATAAATTCAACTTTCTATGGGAATGGACTAACAGACCTGGAATAAAGTATGAGACAAAAGTCCTTTGTTCTTCTGATAGAGATGGTAAAATTTTAATTATCATTTATGACATTTAAAAGATACGTTTGCTAGATTGTTTTTCATTTCATAGCTCTAGGCACCTCTTTGGAACTGATTAGAGAATCAAAGATTTAGAACTGGAAGAGACTTTAGAAGGTTATCTAGTACATTCCCCTCATTTTGAAAATAGGGAACTGAGGCCTAAAGAGCTTAAGTGACTTGTCTGACATCACATAATTAGAAGGTAGCACTTAATAAATCAGTGAGCATTTATTAAGTACCTCCTACATGGAAGGCACTTTATTAAGTCCTGGAATACAAAGACAAAAAAATGAAACTGTTTCTCCCCTCAAAGAACTTACATATACGTGATCCATTGTGAACAATTCTGAACATCTGTGGATCTTCCATTCAAAGGAGCAATTTCTTCAACGTTTCTTTATAAAGGTCATCTTGACTTCAGCCAACAACGAAAAAGGTCTTAGGGTCTTCCTATCATAGCGGGATTTCCCAAAATCAGGGGAGTTGGAACAGTTTTCACTGTTCCCTCTGTTGCCCTTAATATCTTTGCAATGTCTGTGCCATATGTGGTGGTTCCTTTTGCTGGCTTCTCCAAGCTAAGTAGTGTTCTCAATTTAGGGATTAAAATAAGTGAATTATAAATAAGAGGCAAATGATTGGTTTCTTGTAACTATAGACTTCATGCACTGATTCCATTCTACCCAATCACTTAACACTCAACCATTAAATTTTCCATTGCTGCCAAACATTACTTCAGTTACTGAATCATGGAGTTAGATAGTTTTATTTTTTTTTTTGTTTATGTTTGTGTGGGGAATTTGTGAAATGCTTTTGATCTGTACCAAGATGACTTTTTTTTAATATTACAAAATAATGGGACTACATGCTGCATGAACTACCTTATTCTTTGTTCATTTTGCCTTTTTTATTATACCCATTGGTAGCCAATAAATATGTCAACATACTTTTACCTGAAACCTGTCAAACCTCTGAAGCATGGCTCCCCATCACTGGATAGAAATCTGAAAACAAATTTATCCCTGAAAAGAAATGAATGATAGGTTAAAGTTTTTAAATGAGCCAGAAATAGGCAGAAACAATTTTCTTAAATGCCCCCCATTTAAACAGAGAACACATTCATTCCTTTTCCCCCCACTACTTGGAATTTAAAAGTCCCGGCCTAGAAAGAAGCTGTAAGGCAAGGTTCTGCTGACTGTATGAAAAAATGACTGTTGCTGTAGTCTCCTAGAGTTTATGGTTTGATTACAGTAATGGTTGTTGTTTGGATCAATAGGGAACAATGACACAATAATATCCGTGGTTTTTCTAAAACATCATATAAAAACTTTGCCATCATTTGTTAAGTCTTAGGAAAGTGTTACATGACTGGCTACATTCTGCTAGTTTCTACTAGCATTTGGGGCCAATTTTAGCGATGGTTTTTAGAGAAATCTCTAATATGAAGGCAAATAACTTAGGGGAGGGGTCATTTGGTGAAATTAAACATGAATTACTTGCACAGTTTGAGAAGCTCCAAATATAGTTTAGAGAAAATCTAGTGATATCCTGAAAGGAATGTCTCATATGCTTGTCTTTGTTTTATTAAATTGCAGAGAGTTCTTTGGAGAGCATTTGACTTATTTCATCATAAAACACTCAGAAGGAGTTTTCATATTGGCAAAGTCTGTAATGGAAAGAAGCCCACTGTTCATACCCCCCCTTCAAACTACTGGCATATTTTAATTATTTGAATGTTAATCTTTTTTTCTCAATCAGGAAACTACCTTAAACCATAATTCTTTTTTTCATTCAATTTAATTTATTTTTTTGTTACATTTTAAGTTTTGAACTGTCTGTCTCCCTCTCTCTCCACCCCATATTAGAGAAGGCTACCTACCATTTGACACAGATATATGTACATAAATACACATGTATATGTAAAAACATAGTAGACATGCTTTTATTTATCACTTTTTTCTCTGGAGGTGGTTAGCATTTTCCTTCATAAGTCCTTTGTAATTTATTTGAGTATAATATTCAGAATAACTTAGTCATTAACTTAGTTACTGTTCAACAATATTGCTATTACTGTATACAAAGTCCTCTTGTTTTTGTGCATTCCACTCTTCATTATTTCATGAAAGTCTTTCTGGGTTGTTGGT
>NW_027187419.1:81872754-81950239 GCF_028583685.1 Petaurus breviceps papuanus | reverse complement strand
TATGAATGTAATGGAATACTATTGTGCTAGGAGAAAAATGATGAGCAGGCAGATTTCAGAAAAACCTGGAAAGACTTACATAAACTGATGCTGAATGAAATGAACAGAACCAGGAGAACATCATATACTATAAGACTTAGCTCTTCCTCAGAACTACAATGATCCAAGACAATTCCTAAAGACTTATGATGGAAAATGTTATCCACATTCAGAGAAAGAACTATGGAGTCTGAATACAGACCAAAACATACTATTTTCTTTTTTGTTGTTTTTATTTCTTCATGGTTATTCCTTTTTGTTCTGTTTCTCCTTTCACAACATGACTAATGTGGAAATATGTTTAACATAATTGCACATGTATAACCTATAGCAGATTCCTTGCCATCTTGGGGAGAGTTCCATCAACAGTGCATTAGTGTCCCAGTTTTTCAACATCCCCTCCAACATTTGTCATTTCCCCCCTTCTATCATTTTAATCAATCTGATAGGTATGAGATGATACCTAAAAGTTGTTTTAATTTGCATTTTTCTAATCAACAATAATTTAGATGATTTTTTCATATGACTACATAGATCTTTGATTTCTTCATTGAAAAACTGCCTATTTCTATCCTTTGACTATTTATCAATTGGGGAATGACTCAAAATCTTACTAATTTGACAAAGTTCTCTATATATTTGAGATATGAAACCTTTATTTGAGAAACTGTCTATAAAAATTTCCCCCACTTTTTTGTTTTCTTTCTAATCTATGCTCCATTAGTTTAATTTGTGCAAAACCTTTTTAATTTAATGTAATCAAAATTATCCATTTTACATCTCACAATGCTCTCTATTTTTTAATACATTCTCCTACCCATAGGTCTTATAGAAAATATGTTCCATGTTCTTCTAATTTATGTATGATGCATCCCTTTATACCTAGGTCATGAATCTATTTTGACTTTAAACCATAGTTCTTATTCTCTTTGTTAATATAAAGACATACATATTATACATATGTATAATATACAGTTTTTCATATGTGTCTATATTTGTTGATTCTCTTTTTTTCCCTTTTATAAAGAATGGGCAGGCTTTTATCAGTACAAGAAATATAGGCTATATACAATTATATGAAAAGTAAAGGAAGGAGGAAAATCATTCTCTCCACATGGGTAAAAGAACGCTGTTCATGGTATCTGTACCTGTGTGGCCCACACTAGCCAATCTCTTAAAGATTTTCTCAGAGGACAGAAATAGATTTCAGCATCAGTATTCATCCACAACTCATCCAACCATAGGAGCTTTGAATACAGATGTAATGGTGATGTGGCATATGTCTAGACTACCCGGGATGGTGGTACCTACCACTCCCATATGGAAGATTCTGGGGAACCTGTCTCCAGGAGACTTGACTGAATAACATGAGGGCTTTTCCTGCATTACAATCTGAAGGTGAAAGAGTCCATCATTCACACAATAAAGTAAAGAAGGGCATGAGAGCTGCCTATTCCCTCCCCTTTAGGCCATAAGATGCAAGAAACAAGTTTGAGGTTTTGTCCTCTTCATCCTTTTCTAGTCTAAGTGAAGGAAATGGAGTCTCCGATAGGGAGTTCCAGCCACAGGGGTCTGGAAGTCCAGAAATCTTGGTCAAAAATTACAGCTAACTGAGCATCAAAACCCTGGAGAATAAGATTTGGGAATACTAGTCTTGTTGGATTTTGGACCAGAACTTGGTAGTTCCCATATAGACAAAAACTAAGCTAAACTGTAAACCTAATTCTTCTCCCTCCCTAGAGAAGAAGGGACAGGGAGGGATTATACCTCTCAAGTGTTGGGGAAATGTTTCTATTTTTGTTCTCGTATCTTTGAGTAAATGTCTCTTTGGAAAAACTAAGTGGTTAAAACAATTGGGGTGCTAATCATAGGACCTCTAAACTAGGAGGAATACAATTGGTGAGGCATGAGTCTATGTTAGAGAAGAGAGAACTCCTAACTCCCATTCAGGATCCTGGAGAATCCTGGAGAGGGAAGAGGGAATATAAAACAGTTCTGTCCCTCAGAGAGTATGGCTAGGGTAAAAAGCATAAGATAAGTTATATATCTTATCTAGTGTCTAGACAACACCACAGTTATTATTTGCATGGTTTTTCCTGTTTATTCATATATGACTCATTTATCTATCAACATATTAAAAGAAAGTGACTTCTTTCCCTTTTCTCTGGCTCTCCCTTCTCCTCTTCCTCTTATGCCAAGGCATACACCTAATTATGAATAAGTTCTATACTCTGGAAGTGTGGTTTATACTGTATAGGACAGAGAATACATGATTTTGGAGGTTGGAGGAAGACACTTATTACTGCCATATTTAAGATAGTATATTTCTGAGCCCTTATTTATGGGTTGTAAAGGGTAACTTTAGCTCACAAAATCTGACTTGAAAGAAGGGGCTAACTTGTGCCCAAGTTGGATGAGTGGTCAAAAGCCATTTATATGTATGAAAAATACAGAGAAGCATGGGGAACATTAGATAATCTGTTGCAATATGAAACTAAATCAGGAGAATAACATGCACAATATCTACCGAAACAGTGTAAATGGAAAGAATATCATCATCATCATCATCATCAATAACAAAAACAATGAACTCAAGGCCCTGCCATCATAATGAGCAAGCTTGGCCCAAAAAAGGAGAAGAGAAATGAGCCTCCCTCCCTTCTTTGTAAGGGGAGGGAGGAGGGAGAATAGGTGGAGAACTCATTATGGGACCTTGCCTATATTGTTAGACTTGGTCTATGTGTTGGTTAATGTTCATGAACTGTTTTTTTCTCCCTTTTATTCTTTCTTATACCAGTTGGTTCTCTGGATAAGTAGAAGAATATATCTGACAATAAGTGATATAAAAACAATGAAATCAATTGTTCTTAAATGATGGATATCGGGTTCTGGTATTCACTGCCTATGCAATCTTGGGCATTAATTCCCCTCTAAAGGCATCAGTTTCTTCCCCTGTAAAGTGAAAGTTGGAAGAAATGACCTCTGAGGTGTCTCCCAAATCTAAATCCTGTGATACTATTGTTATGTTTAATGGATTAATTGGCTTTCTGGGTCTCATTCATCTTCTTCATTTCTGATGATTTATTTGTGCAGAATATTTGAAAATTATGTTTCTTAGTGTTAAGAGAAAGAGTAATATCACCCCTTCAGGAGTGGAGCGAGGGCAAAAAACAGGTATCCCATGGAGTGGAATATTACTGTACAGTAAGAAATTGCATGTATGAGGAATTCAAAGAAACACAGGAAGAATTGTATGAACAGTTACAACATGAAATAAGCAAAATAAAAATAACCATACACCTAATGACTGCAATACTGTTTATTGTAAATGAAAAGAACACTACAAGATCAGAAATCATTGAAAGCCCTGGAGAAGATTCCTAATTAAACAGACCTCAAATTAGAGATGTAACAGCCTACTATGGCATAATGCTATAGAGGTACATTGTTTGATAAATTCACCATATCAAACATTTTTAATTAATTACTACTCTTCACCATAAGGAAAGATTTGGTTTGGAAGAAGATGGGGATTATTTACCAGAAAAGATTGTGATATAAAGATATCATGCATCAATAAAACATTTTTTCAGAAAAGAAAAAGAAAACAAAAGCACAGAGAGGATATGATATAGCCATTTCGAGGGCATCAAATGTGACATCAATTAAAATTGAGGAAATTCACAGTTTTAGGGGAACTTTGTGGACCATATTTATTTTCTTCAATGATAGGAACAATGTATTTAACCTATTGTTAACACACATAGCCCATTATTATTCCACATTAGTATATTACTAATTGCTGCACTATTAGGTTTTTTTTTACTTTAAAATATTAAATGATGAAGAAATTGTACGTATTACTATCATATGGCCATGCATTTTAATTATTTGACAAGTACTGAGATAAACACAGGATATTTCCCATTTTGGATACGAGCAGACTAATTTTTTTAAAAAAAATTAAAATTGTATATCCTGATTTGTTTCCAAATCTACAGTTTCCCCTTTTGCATCCTAAAAGAGTACTAGGTATATATGAAATAAACAACCAAATTGAAATTTACTTCCCAACTGCTAGAATTTTCATTTTACAACATAAAGGCTCCAAGGAGATGAGAAACTCAAGGTTAATAAGATTATTGCCATCCTTTTTTATATCTAAATCTGTGCCACCAGGCCTTTCTTCACTGAGCAGAAGATTGTAATCATTGCTAAAGTCCCAGGTTTTTGCTTCTGTGAACAAAAATGAAATCAGTGGTGTGTAGCTGAATGCATTCCAGATAGCAATAGCATATCATTAGCATATCAGTGACAGCAACAAAAAAATACTTGAAAACAAAAACATTGCATATAAATGGAGGCTGTGTAAGAGTTTTCTACAAAAGAGAAACTGTTTTCCTTGTTGTTTTCCTAATGAGTCTTCACACTACATTATGAAGTCCAGAGCCAAAGCTTTCAGAGGCTGTTAAGTTCTAGGAAATAAAGCAGGAGGTTGGGAGCTGAGAATCATGCTCCCATTCCTGACTCTCATCCTTGCTGATTTATGTTACCACCCAGTACATGCCGTGTCACAATGACTTAGCACCTCGTTTCATTGGCTTACCTCACCAAAGTGTAATGGCTATTCACAATTTGTTCATCCCTTCTTGTTCTTTATCCCCCAGAGGATTGAGGAGCATGTAGTTCTAGAATTTGGGTACTCCTGGTCTGTAAGATCTTCCAATAAAGACCAGCAACCCCTATGACGCATAGTCATAGTTTCCTGGGGGCACGAAGAAGCAAACCATGGTCACAGCTAGCATGTATCAAAAGCAGGAGTTGAACCAGACTTTTGTGATGCCAAGACCAGCCCTTTAGCCTGTGCACCACATTGCCTCTTCTTAAGTAATTAAGTTCTCAGCAAATAAACGCATGGCTAGTCTTGAAAGTGTGCACAAAAATACAAAAATTCTTTAATGGTGAACACAATGTTCAGAAAGCACAAAAATAGGCAAAATAAATGCAGCTGGCATTATCTGCTCCTTTCCTGACATAAATGGTCACATTTGAGTTATTTGGCCCAGTTCTCTCCTAAGGATTCTTCTAAAAAGCAGGGCAGGAGGAATTGAGTGAATTCAGCATGAGTCAGTGGGACTGGTTCTGCACTAATTCCCTTTGGGACCTGAGGCAAGGAAGGCATTTCACCATGTAATGTCTGGTCCCCCACCCTCTTCTGTAATATGAAGCTATTTAAGTGATTGAATAAAAGATGTCGTATATATTTCTATTTAGGTACATAGAATCTAGATCTGTCTTAGATGAGATCATCCAAGTCCCTTTCTTGGAAGATGGAAAAACCGAAGCCCAGAGAAGAGACATATTTAAGGTATTGGTGGTGAGGGGACATGATTTGTTTTATTTTGTTTCTCAGTAATCATTACTATTTCTTCTGATTAAACATAAGATCTTAAAAGAAAAATTATATGAAAGAAGTGATTAAAATCTGTTTTGGAAATATTTCATCTATGTCCATAGGTATTCCTGATAACCTAAAAGTATCCTATGGAAATGTTGTTTGTATTATTCAGTGCTTAACAACAAAGCTTTTCTACAAATAACCTGGCTTGGGGGAAAGCTGAGGCTAAATACATAGAAAGAGCTTAACACCTTCCACAAGAATTAGCAGGGTTTCCTTGGCATGAGCCTGGCCTGTTTTAATAGGCACCCAGAAAATACTCCTCCAAAGTCAGGATCCTTTTGCACTAGTACATTTGCCTACAGTTAATTGGATTTTATTTCTGAACTTATGATGAAAGCTCCAAAAATTCTAAACTGTTCATAAAATGTGTTTGAAGAACAGATTGAGGTTTCATTATTTATAACTCAGTTAAGTTACCAAACTGGCGGGATTGTAAACCTGCTGATACAGTAGCTTTTCTGTACCACTGTTTGAGAATTGTTGCTACTCATGCTTCTAATTTATGTGCAAATTGAATTTGCCTAATGCATAGAATGATGTCCTCCTTCTTTTGGCAGGCTCCCCTACTGAGTGGTTGATAGCATTGTGTAGACTTGGATTTTTTTTTTCACCTTGCACCATATGAAAAGGTGCTTATAACAAAATCAATTTAATTTATTCTCTATGTCATTTCCCACACACCATGCCCAGTACCTACAGCAGATGGCCTCACGTGCTCCAAAAGTACTTAAGGAAATCGATGCATCTCGGGCTAACTAGACTCATCTGAAGGTCTCCCTATTTCCCTCTCATTAAATGCTTTTCTTAAACATCAGTCATTAGAGTAGTTCAGTTGAGTAATTACAGAACTGAAATAGACCCTTTAGTCTTCTTTTCTTGGTTTTGCCACTAACCTAATATATTACCTCAAAGTAATATTTTATCTGCTTCATCTCTTTATTTACTCACATGAATGCATAGCTTACCCTCATAACACTTTTCAAGCTATAAATTACTTCCTTTCATGCACTCTTCAATCCAGTCAAACTTGCTTTCTTGCTGTACCTCACACTCACAACAAACAGTCTCTCATCTCTATGACTTTGCACAGCCTTGATCTTTCTCTTGTGTCTGGAATGTGTCTGGAATGATCTTTCTCTTGTACCATCACCTCTTAGAATTCCTAGTTTCCTACACTTCAGGTCAATGCCATGTCCTACATGAGGACATTCCTAATGTACCCCACCCCCATCCCTTGAAGCTGCTAGAGAAGAAACTCTCAAATTACCTCGGTTTTATTTTCCTTATATTTACTTTGCATATATTTTGTGTGTATGTTGTCTCCTATTGAATGTAAATTTCTTGAGGATAGAAAAGGTTTTATTTATATCTTTGCAAAACCTGGTGCATAACCATAGTGCTTGGCACATAGCTGGCATATGATAAATATTTGTCTAGTGATTGATATTACACATTCACAAAAAGCTCAGAGGATTTAATGCAGAAAATGTGTCACCCCCTGGGAGTTCCATCTCTCTACCATATTTTACCTCACTCTCCTACCATAATCTCACCCTACTGCCTCCCTCTGTCCTCTGACTAAGAGGTTAGCTAGCATCTGGGGATAGTTTACTGTGCCATGGGACTAAAGTTGGGCTTTAGTGGGGGGAAGAGAATGTCCTCAATTCAATAAATATTTACTAAACAACTACTATGTGCCAGACACTGTGCTAAGCAATGAGAATACCAATGAGAGAGAGGGAGAGACAGAGAGACAGACAGAGAAACGGACAAAAACACAGAGAGAGACAGAGAAACAGACAGACAGAGAGACAAACACGGAGGCAGAGAGAGACAAAGAGTGAAACAAGAGAGTAAGTCTTTGTCCTTGAGGACCTTCTAATCAGTAGAGGAAAAGAATGGGATGGGGGGGAGTTGCAGCACCAGTGGGTACCCCATGTGAGGGCATGTTTCCTGGAGATGAAGCCAAGCAGAGCAGCTGATAGATGGAGTTACCAAGAAAGTTGTGATCCACCTATGAAGGAAGGTTTTGGAAAGAGCTCAGTGTTCCACCTTCCAGCCCTCCAGTCAGAGGAGAAGCAACTGAGAGAAAGTTGAAAAAGTATAGAGTATTCAAACCTGAGTCTTTCTTCTTGGAGAGATTTCAAGTGAGAGGCTTATCCAGGTAGGAGGACAGGGTTTGGGGTGGGGGAAGGGAATAGTGGATCTGTTGTTCCTTGAAGTAGAAGTCAAGCAGAGCAACTGATGCCAATATGACTGCACCCACTTGTGGTAGGTTGCCTTTTGCATTCTATCCTTCCCCACAGTGAATTTGTCTTGGAAGTCAGGCTATCAATATTTATGGAACAAAAGAAGCATTTGAAGAGTTGGTGTGTGTGTGTTGTGTTTGTGTGTGTGTGTGTGTGTGTGTGTCAATGATAAAACAGAGCAGTAAGTAACCTATTAAAGAGGAAAGCACACCGAACTTCTAGCCAGGACATCTGAGCTCAAGTCCAGGATTCAACACTTAATATGTCTGAAACTTGAGCAAGTCACAATCTAAACTTCATATACTTCATAAACATTCACTTATTGTGCTTCAGGAACTGCAATAGGCACAAAATACATATGATTTGGAAGGCTATGGGGTATCTTAGTACCCAGAGAGCTCAGGAAAAAGCTTCCTATAGAAGGCAGCACCTGAATTTAAGAAAAAGAACCTTCAGGGCATGGAAGACTAGCCTGGGCAAAGGTGCAGGGGTTGGAGACAGAACATTATATGTGAGGAGAAGCAAAAAGGCCAATTTGGGAGACCATAGAGTGTGTGAAGGAGTAATGTGTCATAAGTGTAGAAAAAAGGGCTGGACCCAAGCTGTGAATGGCTTCAAATGTCAGGTGAATAGATTATGTTTTATCTTAGGGGTAAGATGTAGCACCATAAGCAGAGTAGCAATATATTCAGACTATTTGGAGACTATTAATTTGATAACTATGTAGAAGATGAATTTAAGAAAAGAAAGGCTAGATATCAGAAGACCAATAAAGAAGCAACAGGTTATGAGGCAACAGGTTCAGGTCATAGAGGATAAGGACCTGAACTAGAGGGGTGACTGTGTGAGTGGAAAAAAATGGAACATATAAGAAAAAAATTGTGAAGGTAGAAACAATAGTACTTCACACCTAATGGGATATTGAAGGTGAAGGAATAAGGCAGGTCAAGCATAACACCAAAATTGCAAACCTATGTGGTTAGGTTAGGAAATACAGTAGCAGAATACGTGCAAAGAACTGGGGATATGAAGAAAGACAAATTAAAAAAAGCCCCTAACTTCCAGGATCTTACCCCCTAGTGTATACGGGAAAAAGGGAATAAAGCACATAGATAAATACTGATGGATAATTTGAGAAGGAAGAGATCACTAACAACTAGTAGTTACAATAGAATCTGTTCATTTGACATTTGAAGCCATTTACAATTTGACTCCATTCGACTGTTCCAAACTCCTCACACATTACTCCTTCTACCTGGATTGGCTTTTTCACTGTTCCTCACAGTTTTCTCATCTGCAAAGTGGGGATAATACACTATTAGCCTCCCAGACTGTTGTGAAGAAAACACTTTGTAAATCCTAAAAGCATGATAGAGATGCCAACTGGTATTCTGTTGGAGCAGCAAGCTCCTGGGTTGATCCAAACTTTGGATTTCCTTAATCTCAGAATATCTCCTCATTAGTTATGCCAGCATGCTGTTCCTTCCCATTGATAGTTCATCTACTATTTCTTTCATGTACAATTTAATTTCTCTGAGTCTTGCTTTCCTCATTTTCTAAATGAATGTAATCATAATTATACTAGATCTTTCATAGGGTTGTTGTGGGGAAAATGTTCTATAAACCTTACAGCACTAATATGGAAATAAGTAATTATCATTTATACATGAGAAAAGACAGGTAAAATCATGGGACATCACAGCTGGAAGAGAATTTAGAGATAATCAAATCTAACCTCCTAATTTAACAGATAGGGATACTGAGGAACAGAAAGTTTAAGTGATGTCCCCTAGGTCACATAGTAATTTAGTGGTAAATCCAGTGCTAAAATCCCTATTCTCCTGTCTATTAATTGTTGTTATTGTTGTCATCGTTGTTTTTGCTGTTGCTTTCTGACACCAAAATTGCCCCTGAAACAGAGCAAAGGACATTTCATCAAAGGTAGCCCTCACTGGATAACTTTAAGAATAGGTGTAACACTATAGAACTAGTTGGGTACCAGCGAGTGAAAGCACTGACTTTATTTTTCTTTGATTAGATGGTTGTAAATATTAAGTATATTCAGATGCAAGGCCTGTTCTGTCAAGGAAGATTAGAGAAAAGAAGCTTGACCAAAAGAAAAAAAAATGGAGGGTGGGAATGGGAGAAATTTTTAAAATAGTAGTTATTTTAACAACATATTTCCACTAAGTGGGATTTACAAAATAATGAGTTATTTAACCTATAGGCTTTCCATGTTCCTTTGACATCTCTATGGCTACAACCATGCTGTATTTTTGTCAAATCTGACCAAATAAGAGTAGTATATATAAAATAAATCTTCAGTGGCTTCCTGTTGGCTTTAGGATAAAATGCAGGCTCCTCAGATTAGTATTAAGAGCCTTTCACAATCCCTTTCCAATCTATCTATCCAGGCTTTACCCCAGGGGGTCCCACTGTCTGGAAAGTACCCACTTTTTCATTTCTGCTCCTTAGTTTAGCACCAAGGATGACCTACCTACATATGGCCTCCTAAGGACATTCCTTCCTGATCTTCCTAGTTGTTATTACTCTCTGTTATTCTTTCTCTCTCTCTGTGTCTCTCCCCTCAAATTATTAGTAAATAATTATCTATTTGAGTGTTTTGTCCCTTCTCCCCCTTGAAGCTACATGTAGACTCCTTTTTGGTTTGTCTTTCTTTGTATCTCCAGTACCTTACACAGTTGCCAGCCCATAGCAGGCACTAACCTATGGGGTTAGATTTGTCAGGAAAAGAAAGTTAGAAAGGAATAAAGGTTGTTTAGAATGATGATCTCCCAACAAGGAGATCCCCTTTCACACTAAAAGCTATGATCTTATGGTCCTAAGTTCTTTTCCTTCCCAGAACAACTTTATACCAAGGCATAGACATTCTGTAACACATTGTTTAGGAGACAATTGTGAGACGTGCCCATAGTGAGAATACATTAATAGAAAATGATGCTTCCAACGAGCAGCTGTGACAGGGTCAAGGAGCCTCACAATTCAGTAGCCCTTCAAGAAAAGCTGTCCCCAAACATCTACTTGTGATGGCCAGATGGGAAGGAGAGAGTTCCCTCTATCAGGACTTTCCCTGTCCTCAGGATAACATTATCAGCTGGGCTGTCACTAGTAACAAAGCCCAAAGGAGAGTTGGGAGCTTTGTTCCCTTCTTCCCCAACCCTTCCAACATTGTTTGATGGACCTATTCAGTCGTGAAATAAATCTGTTGTGTTGTGTGTCTGCACCATGCTGATATGAAAGGCAGTTGATAGCACTGTCTGCATATGTGTGTGTCTGTGTGTGTGTCTGTGTGTGTGTCTGTGTGTGTACATATCATATGGGGTGAGAGGTTTATATGTCTGTATTTTGACTAGGGGAAGCAAATGAAGTTGAACATACTGAAGTGCTTTTAGGTTATAGATGCAACGTTCCCTTGTGTTTGTTGATATTGTTTTCTTACAGAAATAGACAGTGGATACTTTTCCAGAAGTTCAGAAAGAACAAAAATATTCTATTCCTTCTTTCTCATGTTCCTGCCCTCCAAACAACACACACGCACACACACATACACACACACACACTCACACTCACACAGACTAAACTCCAGTGGCTCCCTATTGCCTCCAGGATCAAATACTTAATCCTCTGATATTCAAAACCCTTCATAATCTAGTCTCCTCCTACTTTTCCAGTCTTCTTACATTTTACTCCCCACCATAAACTCTGGTTCGGTGATGTTGGCTTCCTTGCAAGACACTCCATCTCTCAGCTCCTCGGCTCTCCGCATTTTCTCTAGCTGTCCCCCAAGCATGGATTGTTTTTTCTTCTCAGCTTCAACTAGTGGCTTCCCTGATTCCCTCTAAGACCCAAATAAATTCCCATTTCCCAAAGCATTTCTGGGGTTTCGAAAAATTTGGCAACAGTAAAGGTATCTGAATGCACGAGGACCAAAATTTAATTAAAAATCAAACACATAATGAATCTGAGGTGTTTCTGGCAGTGCTTGCCCATGTTGCATCACACAACTTTACTATAGCTTTGGTTTTGAACCTAAAGCATCTGTACTTTGCACTGCACATGCCCTCAGGCTGAGAAATACCAATGACAGCAGATGGAAAAAGGAAAAAGGGTCAGGAGTGGAAAAAGTGTAAGAGACCCTGTCAGGAAGCCTTTCCCAAACCCTCCTTAATATTAAAGCCTTCCCTCTATAATTTCCTACTATTTGAACATATAGTTTGTACATATTTATATTTATTTGCTTGTCGTCTCCCCCATTAGATTGAGCACCTTGAGGGCAGGGACTTCCTTTGCCCTTTTTGGAATTTCCAGTATTTAGTACAGTACCTGGCACATAGTAGGCACTTAAGAAATAGTTATTGGTTGATTGTTGGTTTGACAGATGTTGCTTTGCTGAGTCTGTTTTTACTATTATTGTCACAGGAAGAATTCAGCAGATGCCTAGCATTACCAGAAAATGACTACATGTATAGTGTAAAGGCAAAAAGCAGACAATTAAAAAAAAAGTTTTAAAACTCTAGCCTGTGTTTCAAAAATTAAAGATATTTCATTCATTGGGTAACTCTAGGAGAATAACTGTAGAGTAACTACAGTTTTGGTGACCAGAGGAAGAAATGAATACAATTCTTCTCTGAAAATCTTAATTGTTGTAGAATTTCCAATTCCATCCAATCCAACAAATATTTGTTGAATGCCTACTATGTGTAAGGCCTTGTTTCAGGTTCTGAGGACGCATCAACAAAATGAAAATCAGTCTTGTCCCTGAAGGTGCTTGCATTTTTTTTAGCAGATTTATATCCTAGTTGATGGGGTACCTGGGGTCTAAACCAATTTGTAAAACCAGTTTGTACAATTGTAACTCCAATTTGTATTGTAAAATTGTAATCTGTAAAATCCCTTTCCCAGCCTCAAACTCTGCCCCTTCCCCCTATCTGCACTCTGCCTAGGCAACAACTTGTGACTCCTTTGTTCTTACTTAATCTCTTCATGTCTGGCCCAAATACTCCTTTGTCCTTGCCTCATGTCTCCTCCAGTCTGGCCCAAATCTCATCTAAACTATCTATGCACTAAAGTCACAAGTTCCTCTAGGTCAGCTCTAACCTTTATCTATATGCTGAGGTCCCTTCCCTCATCTGGTCAGCCGGGACAATGGCAGCCCTACCCTTTAAAAGTAAAAGCATGTACCCCTCTCACTCACAGGTCCCCTAGAGGACTCTTGCCTGCTTCTCATATTAGTGTAACAATAAACTTCTACAACTCTCATTCCAATTAAGCCTGAGACCTTGAATTCTTTCCAGATGCTATTGCAGGTTTTCTGGTCTTAGGTAAGATCAGAGTTCCTGCTGAACCTAGAGGGAGCTATCTCTCCTCACTAGTGAGGCCATGGGATCCTAGACTCCAATCAATTATAACACATATGTAATTAATTAATCATACTTTGGGTTGCCTAATAGGAGCCCAGCACTGTACTAGTACTATAGAATCTATTAAGATACAATCCTTGCCCTTGGACACTTTATATCCTACTGTATATACATTTAAACCGCACTCTATATCACAAATGCTGCAGGGCCTGACTTCTTAACCATTACTTACACCACTGAGCACCAGCTTCAGAATAATGTCCCAATCATTCCTTTATACCCCAAGGACTCCATTATGAAGACAAAATCTAGGAGATTAAAAAACAACAACAAGAATTAGGTATGCAAAAGAAGTAAAATTAATTTGTTAATTCGAAACAAAATAGCATAGGGAATATCATGCTGGGATTAGGGTGGCTAGGTGGTGCATTGAGTAAAGCTCGGCCCTGGAGTCGGGAGGACCAGAGTTTGGTTCTGGCCTCAGACACTTAACATCCACACAAAATAACTAGCCGTGTAAACTTGGGCAAGTTACTTAACCCCAATTGCCCTCCAAAAGGAAAAAAAAATTGCTGGGATTGAAGTTCCAGCTGAAGAATGGTTCCAAAAAGCTTCAGCTCCATTCCTGCTGATGTATTTGGTCCAGTTTTATCTGTAGTCAAATTCCAGCCAGACTGGATTCACAATGAAACTTTTCTTTATTCCAAATCAACAGATTAAACAATGAAAGGTTTAAGCTTCCAGCCTCCTTGAAAGGTGAAATACATTTCTTATGTAACCAGTCTTCTTGCATAAGTGATGCTTACCTGCTGCCATTCTGTGCATGCATGGTAAGTCCCTTGTTATGTTCTTTTGTCTGTTCCATTGTGTTTGCACTTGTAAACTCAAGACTGACATAAAAATAGATGCTATGTGTTTTTCTGTAGGACATCAATGCTATTTTAAAGGCCTATCAAAAAAAATTTTAAAAGGCAGAGGATGGAACCCATCCCACAACTTCTCCTCAGTGAAGATGATGAAACACACTGAAATAAATGGCCTCATTCAAGCCAGAGCTCAAAAAACACCAGATTGATCCACCAGTTTCAAACGATTTTTCAATAGCAGCTAACAGTGACATCCTGCTGAGTTCAAAAGATGGTCTTGTCTGACTTGAAATGAGGCCTTTTAAACATTACCATCATTCAAGAGACTTCAGAAAGCCTTCTTTTCCCTGTCTTTCTAGTTCTGCTTCTTTCTCTCCTTCTTGGAACTAATAATCGATCCATTCACAAAAAATGAAGAGTTGATTCAAAGTTTGATCATCCATGATTCTTTTTCATATTTCAAATCCCATTTTCTTTACATGACTAATTTTAAAAATACACCCTTTCTCTACCCCGCTACTCCCTCCATGTTCAAACAGAATAAAGAGGTTAACTTTCACCTTAATATTTCCCTTTTTGAGATTTTGAATCTATTTAGGTTTTTTTTCCCCAAAAAAACTAGGACTAACACTCTAACCTGCAATAACTCTCCTTTGGGGCAGGAGGCAGGCTATTTGAAAATAAACTTAGAGGTGTCCTGTTAATTTGAAAGTCCTGCAAGAACCTAGATGGGGAGCTATCACATAACCTACCCATTTCACAGAAAGTGAACAAATTCCCTCAGAACATCTTCACAACCTCTATAATTTAGGTAATGAGAGGCAGAGAGAAGTAAGAGGAAAGATTCCTGGCTCCATTCCCACTTGTTTCTCATTGACTCTCAGCATGATTGTATCACTCCTTGTCAGCTGGCGCCTGTGGCTAAAGTAAATACAATGAAGAGCCGTGCTGGCTTTTTGAAGAGAGAAATCCCGTTTCCCTCAGAACTGAGATGCATTGAGAGAGTTCTCATTGTCCCTAAGTAATCTAAGCCAGAATCTTACAAATTAGAGATGATTGCTATCTGAACAATTTAGACAAAAAGCTGCTACAGGCAGAGAGGTGAATCAAAAGATAAACTAAAATATTTGTCCCTGAAATTATACTTGTTTATATGTGTATTAAATTTAATAGTAGAAAACACCTATTAAAGATCTTTGGCGCTTTGTTAGATTTATGGGGGCACAAAAATTTATCAGACACAGTTCCTGCCTTCAAAATGCTTACAGTCTAGTAAAGAAAGTAAGAATGCAAATTGTTCACAAATAGCTTTAATACCAAATACATCATTTTAAGTGCACAAGAAAGGTCCTTAAGTAATCCTTAGAGGAAGAAATTACTTCTGACTTGGGGAGAGATGACTTTATGGAAGAGGAGGCGATGGACTGATGGCATAGAAAATATTGTATGTGATTATAAATGATATCCACATAATTATAATGATATTCAAATGCATAAGTGGGCAAATTTTACATGAATATGTTCATTTGAGTTCTGGATCTGTAGTCCTCACCATTGGGTTCTTATGCATAGAGAAGGGGCAAGATAAACAATTATTAAACTACTTTCTCTCTAAGGTGTTTCAGCAGAGCTTGGTGGAGTGAAGGTGCTTTTAGGTCTAAGGAATTTAGGCACAGGAATTTCATGTTTGTTCAATATTTGCTTGTTGCTGTGCCTTGAAATTATAAAATTTTCTGTTCTAAACAGGGGTTCAAATAAAAGCAACATTGTGTACTGGACAGAACACCAGATATGGAATAAAACGATCTGGGTTCAGATTCAGACTAATACGGCCTTGGGCGAATCACTTAACCTCTCTGGCCTCACCCATCTAAAGACTTTATTAGCTTTAATAACGTCTAGGTCCAGGTCTCTTATATTTCTAACTCTTATGATTCTTTGTTTTAAATAGATAGTTCTTAACTTGGGGTCTGTGAACTTTTAAAAATATTTTTATAACTATTTCAGCATGGTTGTTTTCCTTTGTAATCCTGTGTAGTTTATTTTATGTATTTAAAACATTATTCTGAGAAGAGGTCCAGAGGCTTCATTAGATTACCAAAGGCATCCATAGCCAAACAATGGTCCTTCACCTCTCCCATCCCAAAGGCCAACATTTTGTGCAAATGATACTATGGGATTCAGGGTTCACATCACAAATTAAATATTGCTGTATTTCGCCATAAATTAATAAACAGGTTATTTCAATAAAACTGCAACTAGGCCATACCTGATTGTTAGGACCAATATCAATTGCCCCTCATTAATATTGCTGAGAAGTGATTAGCATTTTGAGGCAGACAAGGTGTACTTAGTGGAATGTGACCTTGCTGTCACTAAATTATATCTATGATTAATGATTGTCTCTAGTTTAAAGTTTGAGTCATAACAAAAATAGAATATAAAGTAAGGAACAGAAAGGGGAAGGTGAAGAGAATGCAGAAAACATGAATTGGAAGGCCTGAATCACAGCTGCTCCTGGTCAAAGTTTATTTGAGATCCCCATGCAAATTTCCTTTTTGTTGGTGCTTACATTCTGAGGCCTATGAGAGTTGCTGAAGGATTAATGGCAAACTATACCATGTTTAGCAGTTCAAACCGGATGATATCTGGAAACTGGAGTCAGGAAAAAAGTGAAAGGTATATGAAGTCCATGAGAGAAAAAGAAAACAATTTGTAGTAGAAAACCCAATATGAAGAATTTATGGGAAGACATGAATAAGAATTGTATAGAATTAGGAGACATGGATGTTTTGCGATGTATACCATTGGAGGGAGTACCCAAGTGATCATGAATTTATTGAAGAACTGAGGGTTGTGTATGTGTTTTATGTATGTATATTTGTATGCATGTATGTGTATATATATATATATATATATATATATATATATATATATATATATGATGTGTATAACCAACAAGAAGTCTCAAAGAACAGGAGTGAAAAGTATCATCAGGGGCAGCTAAGTGGCTCAGTGAATAGAGCATTGGCCCTGGAGCCAGGAGGACCTGAGTTCAAATGTGGCCTCAAACATTTAACACTTACTAGCTGTGTGACTTTGGGCAAGTAAACCCCAATTGCCCAGCCTTCTCCCCTCAAAAATAAAAAAAGAAAAGTATCATCAAAATATTATATGATACAAAGATAAGATCAGTCACTCATGTGGGGAGAGGGAGGGATGACAGGTTGATGGATGACCAGAATGCTTTACCTAGTGTTGGGATGATATTTTGGGGTGTTATGGATAATTTTATTACAGAAATAAAGGTGCAATTTCATCAACCTCCTATATAAAACTTTTTCTCCTAAATGGGTTAGCCTTATATTATCCCTTTTTCTCACTCTAGAATCCAGATATAATTCAGCATTTCTCTGCTGCCTGCTTCTTCTATCTTCTTCATAGGATCATGGATTGAAGGGGCCTTCAAGGCTATTTAGTCACTGAATCTCAGAGGCAAAGGGGCCTAGGAGGCCATCTCCTTTAGTCTCTATCCAAAGAAGAACCCTTTCAATATATATTGATCCTTCCCTTGCTTGAAGACCTGCAGGAGAAGTGAGTCTACAACCTCCTGAGTCAGTCCATTCCATTTTTATTTAAGTCTCTTAGGATATTTTTCCTTCCATCAACCCTAAATTTCTCTCTTTGCAGTTCCCACCCATAATTCTTTGTTTTCTTCTGTGAGACCTAGAAGGAAAAGTCTAATCTTTCTTCCACAGCCTTTCAAGAACTTGAAGATGACCATAATGTCCCACCTATGTCTTCAGTTCTCCAGACAAAATGTCCTCACTTCCTTCAAGTGGTCCTCAAAGGATGTGAAGGCAAGGCCTGTCATCATTCTGATTGCACTCTCCTGGGACCTCTTCAGCTTATCCATGTCCTTCCTAAAATAGAGTATCTAGACTGAAATATGGTATTCCAGACATGGTCTGATCAGGGTCTAACAGCAGGAGTGTCACTTTTGTAATCCTGTCCCCCTTTCTGCAGCCTAATATAGCAATGTCACAGCCTTATCACACCCACATCAGTGGCACATTGATATTGAGCTTGCAGTCCAATAAAACCCTCCGATTTTTTTTTAAATCTATTGACTAGCTAAATCAAGTATAACATGTTCTATTTGTCCTACTACACCTTGTTCAATTCAATCCAGTGTTCTAGGCTGTTGAGATCTGTTTGAATCCTAATTCTGTCATCTAGTATGCTAACTATGCAGTATAAATTTGTCATCTGCAAATCTGACAAGCAATCAGTCAGTTGTCAGGTCTTATCATTTGGTCAGTTAGATGGTGCCATAGATAAAGAGACAGGACTACAGTCAGGACGATATGTGTTCAAATCCAGACTAGTTGTGTGATGCTGGGCACATAATGTCACCACTGTCTATCTCAGTTTCCTCATCTGTAAAAAGGGAATAATAATGGCACCTACTTGCAGGTTATTGTGAGGATCAAATGAGATAATAATTGTAAAGCACTCAGTACAATGCCTAACACGTAGTAAGCACTATATAAATGTTAGCTATCATTATAATTTTTATCTCCACAGCATCTTGCCCGTCCAACCCATTTTCTTGGCTCAAATAGCCTTCAACCTAAAAACCTTTAACTGGGACTACTAAAAGAGCCTTCTAATTGGATTTCTAGTTTCTGGTATCTCCTCTTCTAATATTATCCTCCATATAGCTCCCCAAAATAGTCTTCTTAAGGCACAGGATGGACAATGTCACTCCTATGCTCAAAAAAATTCCAGTAGCTCTCTATTATAATCTATAGGATAAAAACAGAAAAACAGATTCCTTTTTCCTGTTATGAGGTCCTCCACAATCTAACTCCCACCTACATTCCCAGTATTTTTCATATTCTTCTTCTTCAACAACTGTATGTTTTGGTCAAATTAATTTATCAGCTGTTCCCTGAATGCAACACACCCTTTCCTTCCTCTATACAAGGCTCAAGCTTCTCTCCATTTATGAAATGGCTGTGTCTTCCTCATAACCAACTCTCAAAGCAATTGTCTTTCTCCAACACTCAGCTACAAATCCCTATTACGACATCAGTGCCGTAGCGCCTCACTCTTTTTTTTTGTCTTTTTGGAGGGGGAAAGGGGTTAAGTGACTTGCCCAAGGTCACACAGGTAGTGTTAAGTGTCTGAGGTCAGATGTGAACTCAGGTCCTCCTGACTCCAGGGCTGGTGCTCTATTCACTGTACCACCTAGCTGCCCCAAACTCAAAAAATTTTAATGATCTTTCAAAGATAAGCAATTACATCTGCTATTTCTTTCTATATCCGAAGATATGCTTCATATGGGTGGTGGCAGTAGCAGTGGTTGTTCTTGGGTATCAACTCCCTACAAGCCATTTTCATGATCATCTTTCTTGACAAAGAAAACATCCCATCCATCCTGATCAGGGGTTCTATCTCCTTTGATCCTCTTCTCTATTATACAGCTTTAAATGAACCCCTTTTGTTGTTCTTAGCTCTCTCTGATGGTCTAGCTCATTCTAAACTTTGGAATTTTTGACACTATTCTTTCAGGATTGTGCCATGTGTGTATATACATATATGTTTATATATGTTTCTGCGTACACATATAGATATTCCTCCTCTGTCAGTTGTCTTCCATCTTAGAAATATGTACTTTAAAAAGCAATTGGTTGGTGTGTTCTTTGTATATCCATAATGCTATTTAGACAATTTCCCTTTTTGCTTGTCATCAAAACTGTGTGTCAAAAATGCCATTTTTTTTTTTAAGCAATCGGGGTTAAGTAACTTGCTCAAGGTTACACGGCCAGGTGTTTCTGGGTGGGTGCTAAGTGTCTGAGCCCGGGATTTGATCTCCAGGTCTTCTCAACACTGGAGCCGGTGCTCTTACTTGCTGTGCTACCTGGCCGCCCCTAAAAATGCCATTCTTCAGAGCTTCCCATCTCATTGGACTTATTTTCCTTGTGGAATGTTAGACTATGAGAACCTTTCTCTGAGTCCTTTGAGATCTGCTCTTTCAAAGTTTAGATCCTTTGTCAGATCATTCCAGGCTTTCCTCATTCATATCTCAAATTTTAAGAGAGTGGTCATTTCCTGCCAAGATTCCCATCATTTCCACCCCCCAGACACATTTTTCTTTGCAAGTGAGAATAAGATCCAGAATATATGCCTTTTGCAATAAGAAATTATAATTAAAGTAAGTAAAAAAAATTATTAGGTGTTCTGCTTTTGACAGAGATAGTTCTACCAGGTGTTCGGATAATTCCTATCACTATGATAACATCTCTGTGCTAGGCTTGTGGTCTGTTTCTGGGCTCTACCTTTGTCTGGTTCCTTTTGCTGTCCGGGTGAGCTCTAGTTTTGGTAATGAAAGAATCATTTCTCCTTCTGCCTGCATTATTCTTCACCCAAAAGCTCTCTAGCATGCTTTCTAACTCTGCTTCTTGGATCTCCTTGTGTCTACAACCCACAACAATACTCCAGTTTCTTTTTTACCTGTCACATTTCTTTTTAATAAGACAAAAGTTTCCAGAGACATATTTTAGTCATCACCGCATCCCACCAATTCACAGTGATCCCTATAAATATAATTCACCTCCTTACAAAAGGGTCTCTAGTTCATCTTGTTTGCCAGTTAATATCACACGTTTCTGTGGAGACATCTGAGATAGTGGTTTTTGCCACTGAATTTTTTCTGCCATTTTGTCTTCTAGGTACCTCAAACACTATCTGTCTTTCAGGGCATCTGGCTTGGTTAAAATGTTGTTGTTATTCAGTCACTTCAGTCCTGTTCAACTCTTTATGTTCCCATTTGGGGTATTTTTGCAGAGATACTGGGGTGGTTTGCTATTTCCTTCTCCAACTCATTTTACAGATGAGGAAACTGAGGCAAATAGGGTTAAGTGACTTGTCCAGGATCACATAGTTAGTGTCTGAGACAAAACTTGAACTCAGAAAAAGTCATCCTGACTCCAGACCTGGCACATTATCCACTTTGCCACCTAGCTGCCCTGGGTGAAAGTATCTTATCAGTTTTCTCCCTCCTGCTTCCTTTTCAGGTTAAATCTATTTGATTAGATTTGCTAGACTCGAGGCAAATATATTTCTTGCCTGCTTACATCAGGTATGCTCCACTACTACCCAGAAGCTCATAATTTCTATATTTTGAGCCATACCTTCAGAAAACCATTCATAAACACATGACAAAAACGACCCTTGTGGTCCTAGACTCCTCCATTTCTTGCCCAGGATTTTGTAGTCTTGAGCAGTGCTTTCTCATTTTCCTTCTGGGGACATCATTTGTATCCATGTGAATCACCAGAAGTGGTGATCACCTGGGCCCCAAGAAGAAAAACTGCAGAACTCTGCCTTGTTATCAACATGACAAACAGTTGCCTTACTAAGCCCTCTGAAGAGAGTCACTGATCCCCACTGTTCATCTCCTTCTGATCTTATTAGATGATCTCTCACCTGATAGTACCAGTGAGTCTGATCATCATTCCTACGAGGATAAGTAGCGGCTTCCTCTTTGTCATGAACATCTTCCTCCTTTTCTAGAAGAGCCTTAAGTAGTATTCAGGGGGCCTTTTTCCTTTTCTCCTCACATTCTCTGACATTCTTTTACCCTCAAACCAACTAGAACAGGTCACGATTTCTCTCTGCTTCGTTGGGTCCATTTCCTTTTTCACATTGAAGCTCTTCCATTTTTTAAAAAAGAAACATTGCCTTTTCCTTGAAAGCCTGGAGAGAGAGGAGACATATTTCAAGGCTCTTGCCTTTTTTCTTCCAGAAGAGAGAGAAACCTGAATTTTGAATATAAATAGCATTTACCTGGTTGTGGTAGAAATACAAACATCACATACTCAATGTTACTCATTGCCTAATTCTTCCTGCTCTCCATGCTTATTAGAAGTGAACTCCTTGGTTTTCAGTCTTTCTTAATAGTAAGTCCTCTGGAGAACTGTCAGAACAAACTGTATGTGATGGTCTTCATTCCCCTTCTCACCTCCTTTGTACCTCTTTTTCACTTCTGTAGATCAAGCACCAGGCCTGGAGTCAGAAAAATCTGAGCTCAAATTCAGCCTTAGACACATATTAGATGTGTGACCCTAAGCAAGTCACTTAACTGCCACTTGCCTCAGTTCCTCATCTGTAAAATGGGGACACACTAAAAGAAGGAAATGGCAAGTCACTCTAATATCTTTGCCAAAAAAACCCCACGGACAAAAATCCATGGAGTCACACAGAGTCAGACGTGACTGAATGACTGAAAAACAACAATACCTGGAAAGGCATAGCAACTTCCTTCTCTTGCTTATCTCTCATCTTGTCTTACTAACTGCTCTTACCTTGTCTTCTTAGCTTATTTCTTCTTCTTGAGTCCTTCTTCTCTTCCTTCCAACATCTTCACTTTACAGATAAGGAACCAGCACAATAAGCAACAAAATTGGGATTCAAACCCTAGATTCTCTAACTCCAAATTTAGTATTCTTTTGACTATAGCATCCAATGCATGATATATACATAACTACTGATGGCTCTATAACTATCTATATAAAACTTAATTTCATTTTTTTCTCTCCTAGTCCATTCTAATATTCACTATGCTACCCTTGCCCTGCACTGTTTCTTATTTAATTGGTCATCATAGTAAATTCCTTTCAACCCAAAAGGATAGTGGGCTAGCTACTAACAAAAAACTATTTCACAAAGTCGATCTATAGGAAACTTGACTTTCAGTTAAAGTTCTAGTCTTTGGGTGAACCATATCATTTTGGAATCAACCTAACTGCCTACCTTCTGAAGTTCAATGAGAATAAATTATATAATTTTGGCAAAGTTGAAAATAGAACCTTTATTGTATCAAGTGATTTTGTTCACTATCATTATTCTACTTCATTTTTTATATAGCATTTTACAGTCGTACAAAGTGCATTTGCCCACATGTTCTCACTTGATCCCTACTACCCTATAGGTAGACATTATTTTAATTTCCTTAAAGATGAGGAAACTGAGGCTTACAGAAGTTGGTATTTTCCTCCAGTCATTCAATTTGCATGCTAACAAGTAGAGATATCACACCTTGCTGACAAAGGTCCATATAATCAAAGCTATAGTTTTTCTAGTTGTAATGTATGGTTGTGAGAATTGGACTATAAGGAAAACCAAATGCCACAGAATCAACACTTTTGAATTGTGGTACTGGAAAAGACTTCTGAGAATCCCTTGAACAGCAAGGAGATAAAAATCAATTAATGCTTAAAGAAATTAATTCAAGTTATTCACTGGAAGGTCAAATACTGAGACTGGAGCTTAAATACTTTAACCACATAATGAGAAGACAGGACTCACTGGAAAAGATCCTGATGTTGGAAAAGATTGAAGGCAAAGGAGATAAGGACAGTGGAGGATGAAATGGATAGATAGTATCATTGTAGCAATGGACATGAACTTGGTCAGACTTTTGGAGATAGTAGAGGATAGCAGGGCCTGGTGTGCTATGGTCCATGGAGTCGCAATGAGTCAGACACAACTGAACAAATGAACAACAACAACAGAACTTGAAACTACATCTTTTGACTCTGTCTCCAGTGGTATTTCCACAATGGTTATTTTTTACATCTATTTTTTCCAGACTTTAATTGGCACAAATTACAATTAGATCATAGATTTAAAGGCAGAAGGGCCCTTAGGAGCCATTGAGTCCGAGCCCCATTTTACAGAAAAGAATAGTGAGGCACAGTGAGGTTAAATGTTTGCTTAGTGTCATACACACAGCTAGTAAGATTTGAACTTAGTTCTTCCTGACTACCCAGAATTTCTTAACCTGGAGTCTGAGAATTTTATTCTTTTATTTTAATAACAATATTTCAATATAATAGGTTTCTTAAACATTACTATGTCTTTATGGACTTAAAAACATTATTCTGAAAAGGGATCCATAGGCTTCACCAGACTGCAAAAAGGGTCCATAATATTAAAAAGGTTAAGATCTCCCTGCAGTTTAAAGTGCTGCCTTTTTCTGAATAACAATTATGAGTATAGGACGATCTGGTCAGTCAGTTCCTCATTTTTTCTCCTTTCAAGCAAACAGTTAATCTGGCTTTGAATTTCTTCTAAGATTAAGTGAACAATTAATTTTATTGTTAAGAATTAGTTCAACTAATGATAGACCAGTGGAGAAATTTAGAAAATGAGAGAATCCCCAACTATCACTTATACATACTTTAGTGTAGATGTGTGAAGGAGCAATCAAATCCAAAGTAATGTGAAAAACAGCTTCATTTTTTTTAATCTTCCAGTAGTCACTACCTACAAAAAAAGAGTAGTTATCTCCATTATGTCAAATGGGGGAGCAAACTTTTAATATGACCTAAGTGAATCATATGAATAGAAATTCGTTCTAGTTTACACATTGCCCATGTCAAATACCAAATAATTTTATGTAATGGTAAAATAATTGAAATTTAGTTCCTTGATCTTCTTATCATTTTTAAGTCAAAATTTGACTATATTCCAAGACATAAGCAATAGAGGTACAAGTATAAAGGAAACATACATTATACAAATATGTCAGAGATAGGTAGATAGGTAGGTAGAAACCAGATTCAGAAATTGCTGGACTGGTATATCATTTTAACAGTTACGATTTTTTTTAGGTCTCTTTTACTGCCAAATTTTGTGCTTAGTTGGAGAGATTCTCATATGATTTTTTGTATGTTTATTTATGGTATTTTTCACTAAAAATGCATCATTACCTTAGCAGCTGCCACACCACATGGTGCAGCATGCGTGCTTTTGAAAAGGGGTCCAGAGCGCCTTCCCACAGAAGCACAGAGCCAACATGCCTTGGGAAGTTTGTATCAGAGATTACAAGTTTCGTATGGAAGAGAACATAAGATGCAGATATATTTGCAGCCTTTTCCAATAATAATTTGCTTTTACCATTTCTTTTACCTTAAAGTTTCCATTTTAGAATTTTTTCTAAAAGAGATGGAAAAAAAGGTTGATTGCTTACTAGAAGAGGATTTAGAATACTTCCTCATTTTCACTCTGGGGCCATTTTAGGGGGCAATTTACATTGTGTCTACCTCAGACCAAATAACGAATTCAAAGAGCAAACACATTGGGAACTAAGGCATGGATGGGCATATTTCTTTACATTGTTTCTCTGAGGGGACTCATGCCTCAGTTTTGATGGGTGGATGCAAAAAGGAAAGAGTATTCAAGAAGGGGTAAAGTTTCACATGTCCTCTATTTGTTTTCCCTGCTCTATTTCCTGTACCTTTTTGAGCAGGTATTTCCTCTTCCATGCCTTCCTACCCATTTTGACTTCAATTTCGTGTCCCACTCCAATGGGACATGTTCCAAGTAGATTCCTAAGTACGTGAAATCTTTCCCTTTTTTTCAAGGCCTAGTTCAGGTGCCATCTCTGTCATGAAGCCTTTATTAAGTCTCTCAGTTAAAACTACCTGTTTCTCCTTGAATAACTCACAACATTTTGTTTGCTTTTCTACTAAGTGTTTATCATATTCTTTTCGTAACAGTTATTTGCTTACAATATTCTGTCTCCAGCTATCCAGTAAGAATATTGAAGGAAGAAATTGCATCTTATTCTTTTTTATAATTCCCAAGGCCCAGAAGTATACTCTGCATTTAATAGTTACTTTGCGCTTGTGGGATTAAACTGTGTCTGCCTTTTCTTGACTATGTCCTATAATGAAAAGAATAGTTAGTATTCCTGGGCATGCCTGGAGCCAGAGATGTAACTAGTAATTTTGTCATCCCAGGTAAGCAGCATGCCTGGGGCATGCTACACAAAACATACCTTCAAAGCAACTTTGTAATTCATAATGTAAAAATAATATGAGTATTAACTAACATAAATTTAGTTGAGCAGAAGGGGGTATTAGTTATCACAATGGTTCACAGATCATTGATACTAACAATGTGCCATCTGGTAGCTTACTATTTCAACTAATTATTCTTGATAACTAGGTGTTAAGATCAGTTGTTTCTATTATGCTGGAGTGTGTGTGTTGTCAACATGGAAATACAACAAAATTCAAAATAGCAAAATACTTTTAAAACAGTTTAAGAGAGTTGTGCCTTCCAAATCTCTGTACGTTAGGACAAAGACCCAGTGCAGCCAAGTTATTATTCTGTCTAGCCCAATTAAAAAATGGAGCAGTATTGATATACTCATATTCTTACAGAGGAAATGCTCCACAGGTCCCAGAAAACCACATTTGCTCTACATGTTGTTACATAACTATTTTCACAGATTTTTTTTTTTACTGTTTTTAATGAATTGACCAGCTGTCTTGATATCATAGAGGTTCATAGAGACTTTAAGACAGTGTATGGGCCTCATTGGATGATAGGTTTATTAGCTAGAAAATTATATTAGAGATTATCTAGTTCATCATCCTCATTTTACAGATGAGAAAACCAAAGCTGAGAGATATTATGTAACTTGTCCAGGATCACAAAGATGAAGAGACTGAGGTCCCAGAGGTGAAACTATTTGCCCAAGGCCACCAGAGCTAGGATTTGAGCCCATGTCCTCTCATTCCATATCTATCATTCTTTCCTGTGTACTCTAAGATCTCGTTTTCTATTTACCTGCTAATTGATCTCCCTACCTCAAGTTTCTCCCCTCTCCAATCTATCCTCCTCATGTGAAATTCCTAAAGTATTGTTATATACAAAAATAAACTCAAAAATCTGAAATAGTTTTAGAAATTTCTTAGGACATTTGGTAGAGAAGGAGCCAGAAAGAAGGGGTGCTTCCTTCCTCAAGTCTTTGTGAAATTACATTATATAGAGCTCAGACAAAAGTATAAGGATATTCATGTAGTCTTCAAGAAAAGGGCAAATTGAGATGTATATCAGATAAGTCAATCTATCAGAGGGAACCCAAAGTACAAGTCTTGGGTGGACCCAAATCAAGTACTGGGTGAGATCTAAGTATTCCTTTCAACCATCAGGTTTCCCTGGAGCCCCTGTGAGGTCAGCCTGACCTCTATAATAAGTTTTTTGGGTTAGACATAGAATCTATTCATGTAAACCATTGTTATAAGATTAGGCCTGATGATTTGGAGAACTTTATAACAATTTCCCTTGAAGGGAGGCTGTAAACTTAAAGAATATACTCAAGGAAAGATGCTGACAACATATTTTGAAGGTTAGAATAGCTGTGACCCCCAAATAATATTTTGTCTACAACAGCTTGTTTTTCTTCCTGATAAAACCCCCAAAATAGTATTCTTCCTGATAAAACCCCCAAAATAGTATTATACTGCTAGCTTATTTTTCTCCCTGATGACCCTCCCCCAGTAATATTTTTCCTTGACCCCTGATAGACAATTCAACCAACCCCAGGGAGGCCATCATAGTATATGAAACTCATTCTCAGGAGAGCACTTTGGAGAAAACCTCCCTGCTGCAGCATCTCCTTTCTACTGAATGGACCAGTACCTCTTTGCTCCCCAATACAGCACTTCCCTTACATGAGTTATACTCTATGTTAATATGTATGCCTGAGTCATATGTTGGGGCCTTTTTTTCCCTTTCCTCTCTTCCCCATTGCTTGTAATAAAGCATTGCATTGACACAACTCCTATTGTTTTACATTATTTTCAGCACCTGAAATAATTAAGGGGTTATTTTCCCTGACATCTTTAACCAACCTATGGTGCTTTCCTTAGACATAAACTGTGTACCCAGGCAAGGATCTAACTTATTGACAGTCACCCTGCACTGGGGGAGTAAAGCACTGTGAGCATAGCTACAGAAATCAAGTGTTAATAGAGGAACCCTAGGTCCTCCCAGAAGGGACTCTCTAATGCCAGAGGGTTGTCACAAAACTTGCTCCAATACTCTAATTTTACAGATGAGGAAACTGAGGCCCAAAGATGTGAGGTAACTTGCCTAAGATCAGAAGCAGAACCAAGACTGAAGCTCAGATCTCTTGATTTCTCAATTTTTTGCTTTTTCCAGCCACAGGCAGAATAGTGTGTCTCTCCCAACACACATAAAAGAGAATATTGTAAAAGCAGCAGGAAGAAAAAGCTGCACTGTTGGATGTGGGCCTAATGCCTATACTCTCTTATTTTAGGTTCAACTGTGAGATGAAATGAGGCACTTGCAGGTCATTGAACAGCGAACAAAAGGAGATTTACTTTGCTTTAACACAGCAAGGATATACATCAAGGATACAATGGTCCTTAGCTTCTCGGAACACTATCCCCTTCCCCACCCTTGTCTCCATATGGAAACTCCTCTGGTGAGCATGACAGGGTATGGTGAAGGATGTGGTGACTCACATGGTCTTCAGAAATGCACTACGTGGAAAGGGCCTGAACCACACATGGTTGGGACTTTTTATACCCTTTGGGAACTAGAAAGTGGTGTCAGGAAAGCAGAAGCCAGTAAGGACTGCTTTGTCTCCTTTTAGGGACAATTAATCCCCACTGCAGAAAGTGAAGGGGAAGAAGAGAGGCTACCTCTTCTTGGGGGGGAAATACTGGTAGATCTTAGTCTTACCACATACTACCCCTTGATGGCAAGGCCCTGTACCTCCAGGACAGTCATCAATTTCTTCTCCTGATGTAAAGTTGTGGAGACAAGCAAAAGCAGCTCTAGGAACATCGGGGCCACAGCACAGACATTTCTGGCACAGTCAAAAATTCTTCCTCGCACATGAGGGTGATTTGTAGTGCCATAACTAAGACATCACAAGCCTTTTGCGTGTAACTTGATTGTGGTATCTAAGTTGATATCGAGGCTCTCCCTATATCACCACATACTCAGAATTCCCTGGCTCACCCACAAAAATGTCCCCTTCCATAAGAACCACATTATATTAATTATATGAAATGTTTGCCTTCTTAGATGCCTCTGTTGAAGGGATTTTCCCTTCTATCATAGGGATAAATAAGGATTCTCTCTCAGTTCTCTCTGGGGACTCATAATTACAACTAAATCATCTAAGGGTTCCCTTTTCTTTCAAGTAAAAACATATTTGCCATAGTTACATGTTGAGAATTTCACCTCTCTTGTGTTATTAAAAAGCTAAGCACATCTAAACAATACCATCCACTGGTCCTCCAAGTCATTTCTGGGAAGGAGCTGTCCAAACCATCCCAGAGGAAAGAAAACTTGCTAGTCCTAGAAGACCTGAGTTACTTCTCCAGTCAATCAATAAGCATTTATTAAGCATTTAGTATGTTCCAGGCACTGTGCTAAGCACTTGGGAAACAAAGAAAGTTAAAACATAGTCCCTGCCCTCAAGGAGCTCCCAGTCTAATAGAAGAGACAATATGAAAATAAGTATGTACATACGTGCTACATACACACACACACACACACACATACACAATAAATTGGAGATAATTAATGGAGGGAGGTAGTAGCACTAAGGGAGATTTTTTTTGTAGAAGACAAGATTTTAGCTGGGACTTGAAGGAAGTCAAGAGGTGGAGATGAGGAGAGAACGTATTCCAGGCATGGAAAATGGCCAGGGAAAATTCCTGGAGTCTGGAGATGGAGTGTTTTGTGAGTGGAACAGCAAGAAAGTTAGTGTCACTGAGTCATCGTGTACATAGGGAAGAAGGGGAATGTAAAGTTTAAGAAGACAGCAAAGGGGACCAGATTGGAAAACCTTGAATGCCAGAAAGAGGATTTTCTGTTTCATATTGAAAGTAATAGGAAGTTGCTGGAGTTTATTAAAGATGGGGACTGATGTGGTAAGGCCTGTACTTTAGGAGAATCACTCTGATAGCTGAGTAGAGGATGACCTGAATCAGGGAGACTAACCAGCAGGTTACTGCAATAGTCCAGGCATGACGTCATGAGGGCCTGCAGCAGAGAGGTGGCAGTATCAGAAGAGAAAGGGGAACAAATAAAAGAGATGTTAAGAAGGTAAAATCAAAAGGACTTAGCAATAGATTGGATATGGGGGATAGAGAGAATGAGGAGTTGACAACACTTAGATTCTGAGCCAGGGTGACTGGGAGGATGGTGATGCTTTCAACAGTACCCAGCCCTTAAAAAGAGAAAGCACCTTGAAGTCAAGGTGTGTCTGTAATGGGGAAGGAATAAGGAAGTACATGAGAGTGTCAGCTGGAACTATGTCCAAAACAATCCATTCTTAACAGGTAAGTCTTCCTGGAGATTGAATCTCAGAAACCACTAAAACTGACAATCCATTCCTCTTCCTAGGGTGGCAATTATTTGTCACAGATGTGATTTCTGAGATGTTGGACACCTAATCCAGGCAGTCAGTTGCCTAAGATGCAATTGCTAATTAGAAAGAACAAACCTCTTCCCCTGAGATGGGAGATTGCCATTTTGCCAATTGGGAACAGGTTGAAGACCACTTTGGTTAGGTGGGTGTTATGATTATCACAAGGAACCCAACCAGGCAATAATAGTTGTCTTGTTCCTAATTAGGGAGAATTGTATAATTTTGTTCCCCTCCCCCCAAAAATGGCATCATTATTCCAATGTCCATATTAGCACTAGACCCACTCACTAACCTCTGATGTTCCTATAATATATCAACCTAGTCGTTTAGCATGTGATGTCTCTGACAGGTGCTGACATGCCTCAAAAACAATTGTACTCGAAGGCATCAGGGAAATTTCTGCATTGGTCCTGACGCCAAAGGTCCAAGGCAGCTAGGTGGTTCAGTGAATGGAGCCCTGGGTTTGGAATCAGGAACATGTATCAAAATCTAGCTTCAAACACTTGCTAGATAAGTGATCGAGTCATCTAACTTCTATTTGGTTCAGTTCCACATCTGTAAAATTAGTATAATAATAGCACCTACCTTCCAGGGTTTTTGTGAGGATCAAATGAGAACGTATTTGTAAAGTTCTTAGCACAGCACCTGCCCTATGGTAGGTGCTTTATAAATGTTTTTATTATTATTGTTGTTGTTGTTAATATCATCATTATCAGTGGTATAGTGAGGGACTACACTGGAGAACTTGGAGCTCCAGAAGCTTTGTCTGGTCATTTCCTGGTACCTGCCAAAGGCTCTACTCAGACTAGTCTTTATGGACAGAGACCTCTAAAAACATGATTTTTCAGGGTCTTAAATAGCATGGTGAGCAGAGCACTGGGCCTGGAGTTAGGAAGACCTGATTTCAAATCTTGGATCACAGACTTACTAGTTGTATGACCTGGATAAGTCACTTAACTTCTGTCTGCTTCAGTTTCCTTAACTGGAAAAGGGGAATAATAGCACCTACTTCTCAGGGTTGTTGAGAGGATCAAATGAGATAATATATGTAAAGCATTTATCACAGTGCCTGGAACAAAGTAAGAACTTAATAAATGTTTCCTTCCTTCCATAAGGGCCCAAGGGAGAGACTGGAGAACAGCCTGCTTTGCATCTTACAAGGCTGTGGCCTGTTCTGGGCCACACATGAAAAAGGGCAGTTTACGGAGCTATCAGGATACTTCTGTGGGGATGTGGGTTCTCCAAAATCTGAAAAGTCTCTTGGCTTCCTGCTTATATCATGGGAAAACAAGCATCAGTAGTTTATTCTAGTCCATGCCTGGAATCTTATAGGTTTTTGCCACCCACTATATTCTCCAACACTTGACAGGGTGGGCTTGGTTCTATATTTTCTTAGAGATGATTCCCCACCTTCATTTGGTCCAGTCAAACTTATGTCATTGATGTAGTGGTATACATTAATGTTCTCAGGAAGAAAGGCCTCTTTTAGGTATCTGTCCACTACAATATATCAGTAAAAGGGGGAATTCAGGTGGCTTTGAGGAAGAATGGTGAAGATATATTGAACTCCTTCCTATGTGAAAGGAAACTGCTCTGGACTGATCAAGAGGTTGCTCCCTGTGCCATAAAGGGGATTTCCCTAGGGCTCTTTCAACCAGGAGCCATCAGCATCAGCTGATAACTCCATCCTCTATATCTGCAAGGTTCTTCCTCTTGCTCAACCATGAAACCATCTCATCTTGTTCCAACCTGCCTAGATCTGTTTAGAATAATACTATGTTTATTGGCCAACTGACTTGTTCCAACACTCTAATTTTAAAGATGAGGAAACTGAGAGCTAAAGAGATGAAGTGATTTGCCTAGGATCAGACAATTAGTCCGAAGTAGAACCAAGACTGGAGCACAGATCTCCTGATTTCTCAGTCTTAGGCTTTTTTTAGCCATATGAAAGAAGAGTGCTTCTCTCCCTAAGCACAATAGAAAGAGCACTTTCTAAAAACAGCAGGAGTAAAAAGCAGCAGCAACCCTTAAAGCAATAATTTATAAGGTTGAACTGGGGCCAGATCATGGAGTCCAGTCTCTTGATCTTATCATTTATCTACCAGCATGACCATCTCCCCCTCCCCTTTCCCCTGTACACACAAAAAGCCCTCCTGCAAAGACAAAGACAAAGCCAACCATTGATTGAATTGTAACTGGCGGTTCGCTCTGTTGTTAGTGCACCTGTGCAGCTTCCCTCCCTCCCCCCACTTCCAAGGTCCCCTCATTCCTGAGGTGAACAGTGCTCATCAGTAGGCAATGTTGGAATGAGAGCAGAAGAAGGAAAAGGCTAAATTTAACCTGCTCCCATTCTTCAGGCCCCCACTCTCCTGTGACGCACAATTATCCTTTCGATGAAGAAAAGGTTTATTTCAATAAGGAAAATGGGCTCCCCTTCCTACCAATGCCAGGGAAGCAGCATCCCACAGAAGCATTGCTCCTAGACCAGTGAGTAGGAAGGCAGATGCCATTAGTTTCCTCTCATCTGTTCATGTTTTCACATAGTTCTAGCAGTGGGGGCAGGAAACAGCAGTGGAGGAAGAAGGCTTCAACTCAACAACGAGTGAGTAGGCAAAATACTTCTCCCCGGGAATAGCATTATTTGAATGGGAAAAGTTTTTCCATAGATTTGTTGTGACTGTTTCAAAAGTAGGAAAGATTCCTAACAGTTTCCTAGTAGGCAAGACTCCCAATCTGCCCTGGTTTTGTAAAAACATTTGAACAAAGTATTGGCTAATTGTTTTTCTTCCTCTCATTGGAAGTAGTTACTCCCTGGCATTTATTACATCCACCATGTTATCATCATGCACCTGGCTAAAGTAAGCAAAATGTTCCATATCCTATAGATGTATTTATCAAATCATAAGCAAAGTCACATGAGGGGAACACGGTCATCAGAAAGGATGGTGTCTAATTGAATTCTGCCTGGAAACAAATTAGAGACTTATAGACTGGATCGATGTATCAAAGGATATCTTTTCTTTATGGAGATGGGAAAGGCACATTGGATTTCACATTAGAAGACCTGGCTTGAAGTCCCAGCTCAGCCTCTGAGTATCTTGGGGGCATAAAGTGAATTATTTCACTACTCCAAGCCTTCATTTCCCCATCTGTAAAGTGAAAGTATTAAATTTAGTGATCTTTAGGCTTCCTTTCAGCTCTAATATTATATGGGTCTATGGGTCTGCCAGAACTAAGAACATGTAAAAGGAAGGGAAAAGCCACGTATAATGTTTTTAAGGGGTGTGTGCTGAATTTGAAGTCATAGGACTGGATTTTGAATCCTAGTTCTTTCACTTATTGGTTGTTTGACCATGAGTAAATCACTTAACCTTTCTGGGCCTTCTCTGTGGCTCACATCAGTGCAATGAGGCACCTATGCTAGGTAACCTACAAGACCATTTCCATCTCTAAATATGTTGATGAACATACCAATTATTTCAATTAGGGACTTGAGAATCCATAGGCCCCAAGCCCACACCACAAAAGTCCTGAACTTTTAAAGCAGGGTAATGGAGGATTTGAGAAAGCTAATGTGTGATGAACTAGGAGGAAGTTTTAAAATCTGTATGCTTGGAAGAAGCCTGGAGTATTCTAATAGACAGCATAATTAAAGTACCAAAGACTATAATTTCTCCCTGAAAAGAAAGAGTAGGAAGTGAACGAAATACTCAATGATGTGTAAAAAGAAAATCTCCTCTCTTGGTTACCCCTTATTCAATCTATTTTATGCAGCCATGCTCCAGGACACAACAAGCGACCTAGAGCCTAGTGTTAAAATTGGTCTCTGGTCCTGTGGGAAACTCTTCCAATTCAACAGGCTATGAACACCAGTTACAGTTCTTAAGACTGTCGAACTGGACCAGTTGTGGGCTGATGATTGTGTTTCTGAAGTGCACACATGAGATGACCTATAAAAGGTTACAAACCCCTTTGCAGATTCAGCAAAGGGCAGTGCACCAGCAAGCCTGAAGGAACCCCAGCCTGGGTACCTGAACCTGTCCTAGAGCATCTCTGCATAGAGACAGAATCATTTTAAATGAATAACCCGCTTCCCAAGACTGTCACTGAATTCTGCTTCCAAGGCAACACATTCCCCAGCAATAGTAATTGGCCAAAAAAAAAAATTGAAACGTGAGCCTAGAAACCTAGCTTATATTTTAGGGGGCTAATAGACAAGAGTGTGGCATTAAAAGTGTGGCATTGACATGGTATGCAGCTCTATAACTGAATGAAAGTCCTGAATGATGAACCTCACAGGGCTGGGAATTAGTGTAAACCATGAAATTCTTTGGTGTCCTTCATCCATCTATCAACAAAATTCAGTTCAATTCAATCAAAAATGTTATCAAATACTCACTCTATGTGCTAAGTACAAGGGATAAAAAGATAAAGATGAGGGAGTGGCTTGGTGGTGCAGTGAATAGAGCACTGGCCCTGGAGTCAGGAGGACCTGAGTTCAAATGCAGCCTCAGACACTTAACACAAAAACTAGCCGTGTGACCTTGGGCAAGTCACTTAACCCCAATTGCCCTCCAAAAAGCCAAAAAAAAAATGATAAAGATGAAAACAATCCCTGTCCCCAGGAAACATTATCCAATGTCTCTCACTACTAATGCACTGTAACCTGGACTTTAGCAGGGAAAAATTTATAACAAAATGCCCAAGCCAGTGCTATGATGGACCCAAGGATGAATGTCAGGAAAACTGCTTCAATAGTATAATGAAGCTATGAAAGACCCAGAAACAGCAGTAATAAAAAAAACCAGGGGTAGACATTACTCAAATCCTTAACTAACAATTATGGTGCAAAGAACAAACAATATGAGTGGTGACAAACAGCATGAAATGAAGACTCAAATAAATTTTGCAATTATGATGTGAAAATAATGTGATTTGCAGTATTCTGTGTTTGTATCTCCTGCACCTAGTACCGGGCCTGGTACTTCAGAGAAAGCTTAGATGATTTGTCCAACATTGTATACCCAATATGTGTCATGGCAGGACTTGAAACCAGGTCTTCTTGGCTCTATGTCAAGCTGCCTCTTCACCTGACACATAGTAGGTGTTTAATAAATACTTACTGTTTGGTTGAATATTTGAAGTAATTAAGACAAATTCAGTTGAATGGAAGGGAGAAATTAATTATTATGGACTTGGAAAATAGAATCTCTGAATTGGAAGGAACATGAGATGTTATCTTGTACAACTCACAGGATTTAGCACTTCTGCTTTTTCTTTTCCTCCCCAAAAAAAGAAATTATCAAATATTTTTTCTCTTTCCCCTTTGTCCCATAGAAGAAAAGAGAAAAAGAAAACCCTCATAACAAATAAGCAAAGCTAAGCAAAACAAATTCCCATACAGACCATGTCTGAAGTTATGTCTCTTTTTGCATATTAGACCATCAGTCTGTCTGGAGGGGGATAGCAGTCTTCACCAGTATCCCTCTAGAATCTTGTTGATAATTGTGTTAATTTGTTCTTTGGTCTTTGAAGCTCATTCACTTTTACATTGTTGATGTTAAAGATTTTTGTCTACATTTTGTTCACTCTGTATTACTTCATACAAATCTTACCTTTTTTTCTCAAAAACCATCTATTTCTTCATTTCTTATGGCACAGTAGTATTCTATATATCCATATACCATAATTTGTTTAGCCATTCCCCAATTTATAGGTACTCCCTTAGTTTCCAGTTTGCCATGATGAACCGTTTTAAATATTTTTATATTTATAGGAACTTTTCCTCTATTCATTGCTCTCTTTGGGGCATAGGCTTAGTAATGGTTTGGCTGGGTCAAAAGACATGCACAGTTTAGTACATTTCGGGGTAAATTTTGGAATCCTTTTTCCAGAATGACTGGAGATGCCAATTTACAATTCTACCAAATCTAGTGCAGAAGACTTGGGAAGAAGAGCATCTGAGTCACACAGGGATAGCAGTTAACAAAATCTTATTACCCATGAACAAGCAGAGGAGAGCTGAGGCCAACAGGGAGTAGCCTCGGGTTATGGTCCTCATTTCCCTTGGTGCAAGGGCAGCATCCCATGGGGTAGCTTCTAAACATGGAACCACTCCCAAGTTTTCAAACTTTGGCTGAAAGTCCAGAGCACCTCAAAGCTCAGATTTACATAGAGTTTTAGACAAACAATGGTTTGGCACCAAGAGGAGACTTCATTGTTATCCCCTGGGGAAGAGAGTCTAGGGGACCCAAGGAAATAAGGGAATTTTTAATTTCTTAATAAGAAATGAGAAATAAGGGGCAAAGACATAGGAAACTTAATTCTTACTGTTACATCAGCAAGCTATTAGTGGGAGATGGAGGGATAATACCCAGTCTCTGGGTTTATTCTCCTTAGTATACCATGCAATCTAGGGGATTATGGCTATACCAGTCAATCTGCTTTTTGCCAATTCACACCAGCAGTGCACAGATTTGCCTGTTTTCCCATTATCCCTCCAGTGTTTGCCATTTTCCTTTTTATTGTCAAATTTGCTAATCTTACAGGTATGAGAAAGAACCTCAGAATTGCTTTAATTTGTATTTCTCTGTTAGCAATTTAAAACATTTTTATATGGTTGTTGATCATTTTAATTTCTTCCTTTGAGAATTGCCTCTTAACATTCTTCAACAATTTATTAGCTGAGGAATGGCTCTTATTCCTCAATTTGAATCAGTTCCTTATATATCTTGGAAATGAGACTTACATCAGAGAAACTTGCTGCAAAGATTTTCCCAGTTAAATCAACAGGAACTTATTAAGTGCTGCTATGTGCTAGAAACTGTACTAAACATTGGGTATATAAAGAATTTTTTAAAGTCCATGCCCTTGAGGAGCCACAGTCTAATAGGGGAGATGGCAGGCAAGCAACAGTGTACTCACAAGAGAAATTGGATATAATCACAGAAACAAGGCATCAGCTTATTAAGTGAAACTAGGAAAGATTCTTTCAGAAGGTGGAATTTTAGATGACCTAAAGAAAGCCAAAGGAGCCAAGAGACTGAGACTAGGAAACAGAAAATTCCTGGCATGGGGGACAGTCAGTGAAAATGTAAATGTTAAGTGCTAGGAACAGAAAGGAGGCCAGTGTAGCCAGATTATAGAGTATATAGAGAGGCATACAGTGTTAAGACTGAAAATGAAAAGAGGGACCAGGCTTTGGGGGGCTTTAAAAGCCAAACAGAAGTAGGATTCTGGGAAAATAGCAGAGTAGGTCAGAAAATTCCAAGCTTTCAAGATTTTCCCCCACAAAAGAGTTAAAATAGCACCCTAGGATGAACAAAGTGTGGGTGGAGATAAATAAGAACGGGGCATATCCAGGGTTCTTCTGGAACAATTTGAGAAGATCAGAGGAAAAATCCCAGGATGAAGTTTGGTCCCTGTGAAGAGTAAACACCTCTAGGCTAGGGTTCTGTTTTAACAGCAAGCCACAAGCCTCTTAAACAACAATGGGCACCCTGGATAGTGAAGGAAGTTGGGAGTTTGAACCCAGGAAGATCTAAGGAACTTCTGCTGACCAGGAACACCAGACCCAGCTGTGCTGTGGAGGGCAGCGGGGGTCAGAAGAAACCAGCACATGCCTGGTGAGTACAGAAGCAGTAGGGCAGAAAGCCCCTGACTGTAGGCACTTATTGAAGGTTGGAGGTTTGGCTTTGGTTTCAGGCTAGAGGGAAGAATGGAAGATCTGGGGCAAGAGGCACCATTTCCCATATCCCAAGGTTAGAGGAGACTATAAATAACTAAGCTATCTCCACAAAAAATGCACAAGCAAAGGAGAAAGAATCCAACCATAGAAAGCTATGGGGATAGAGATGACTGAGGTTCATCTTCAGAGGAGGATATTGAAGTAAAAAAAACCCGAAGAGTATGTCAAAAGGTCACCTGCCCAAAAAGAATTTATAGAAGATCTCTTAAAGGACTTTAAAAATCAAATGACAGAGATGGAGGAAAAACTAAAAAAGAAAATAAGAATACTCCAAGAAAAACAAGAAGGGTATGAAAGAAAAGTCAACCAACTAGAAAAGGAAATCCAGAATCTTAAAAAAGAAAATGACACCTTGAAAATTAGAGTTGGGCAAACTGAAGCCAATGAAATTATAAGAGATCAGGAAATGATTAAACAAAATATGAATAATGAAAAAATAGAAGAGAAAGTAGAACATCTCATAAGAAAAACAACAGATTTGGAGACTAGATCAAGGAGAGAAAATATAAAAATAATTGGACTAACTGTAAGTTACGATCAAAAAAAATCTTGATATAATAATACCAAAAAATAATTAAAGAAAATTGTTCTGAAGCATTAGAACAAGGGATGAAAGTAAAAAGAGAAAAAAAAATCCATTAATCACCACTTAAAAGAGATCCTATGAGGAAAATTCATTGGAATATCATAGTTAAATTCTGAAACCCCCAGCTCAAGGAAAAAATATGAAAAGCATCAAGATTAAAACAATTTAGATATGATGGTGCCACAATTAGAATTACACAAGACCTAGCAACAGGGATTTTAAAGAAAACAGGTCTCGGAACACAATATATAGAAGAGCAAAAGAAATGGAGCTCCAGGCAAAAATATCATACCCTGCAAAGTTAAATATTATCTTGAACAAAAAAAATGGATATTTGATAAACTCTTGGACTTTTTTTTAACAACTTTGTTTAAAAAAATCCTGAACTTAATAGATGATTCAACATGTAAGAACCAAAATAAATATAAGATACATAACAATGACTGATTATAAGGGAGCCATAAGGACAGACTGTTTACTTTTTATATATGTAAAATGTATGTCTAAGATTCTTATTAATAATTGGGTAGTTCATAAGAAAGATTGGGGTAAACCTGAGTAGGATATGAACTTTAAAAGTAAAGCCATTTAGGAATAGCTTAAAAGAGTAATTATTTTATACAAACAAGGTACAAGAGAAAGAATTGATACACAGGAATTAGATGGGAAGGAGGGTTGGTAGTTCTGGTAACATACTTTCATCGGGAATGGGTTTAAGAGGGAACAATACATACATATTTAAAAGACTATAAAAGTCTTCTAAATTCAGAAGAAATAAAACAGTAGGGACATAGGGAGGGTGAAGAGGACAAGGGAAGGATTTGTAGAGGGGAGGGTGAAGGAATAGGTAAATAGGGGTACAGAAGGGTGTTTAGATTTATGGGAATGAATGGGAGGATTGGGGAAGGATCCTTGGGAGGGGGTAGACAAGTCATAGGAGGGCAAGGAAATGGGTAAAAGTAGAGGAAGCAGGAGGAATAGGGAAATGATATATGCAAATACATAAAAACAAAGATCAGAAGTAGAATAGGTTTGGGAAATTATATGTCTATGTACGCATGTATATATGTATTTGTGTATGTATGTATCTATTGCTATGGAGAAACATCTAAACTTTAGTATAGCCTCAGGGGGATGGAGGAGGGTATGTATATATTTATAGCTATAGAGAAATACATCTAAACTTTATTGTGGCCTTTTTGGAGGGGGATAATTAGGGGGAGGGAATAAAAAGAACAAAGTAAAAAAGTATATAGCAGAGAACAAAAGAAAACTCAGAAGGGAGCAAAGAAGGGAAATTTTCAACACAAGTATTATTTATCATATAGGCTTTCTTGAAATGAAAATTTATTGTAACATATTTTGAATCCTCTCATGTTCTGCTATGCACACATGCTTTTTTTCCCCCTTTCTAACTTTGTATTTAAGTTCCAATATTTAATTTTATGGTATGTTTTTGTTACTTTTCTCTATTCTCTATTTGTTTTTTGTTATTTGAGTCTAAAATAAAATTTTGAGGAAAAAATATATTTAACAAAAGCCAAAACAGAGGGTTTTACACTTGATCCCAAAGGTAATAGGGATCCATGAGAGTTTACCAAAAGGGGAGAGGGGACATGACATGGCAAAACCTGTACTTTTGGGAGATCATTTTGATAGCTGATTGGAGGATAGACTGGAGTCAGGAGGGACTTGAGGAGGGGAGACCAACCAGCACATTATTGCAATAGATACATGATGTGATGAGGGGCCTGTACCAGGGGGACCAACCGTAGTGTCAGAGGAGAAAAGGAAGCATATGCAAGAAATACTATGAATGTAAAATCTACAGACCTTGGCAAGAGACTGGCTATGAGGGATAAGAGAGAATGAGGAATTGTAATAGCAAGAACCCTAGCACACCTAGAATGGCTTACAAGCACAGGTTCTTTGATCTTCTTTGCTAAAGGAAAGACAATTTTTAAAGGAGTTAACAATCTTCTTTAATTACATTCACTAGTTCAGGGGAAAGGACAGCATCCTGAATGTGGAGAAAATACAAGCATAAAAACCAACAGGTAGGCCTCTGTCTAAATACAGCAATATTACTATATACTTCACATTCATCACTGGATTGAGGGAACACAGACATCTAAGTAGGTGGGGAGGGTATGGGGAAGGGGGATTCTGAACATATGGCTACTCAGACTCCCGACCAAGAAATCAAAAGATCCTTCTCAAGAGCAAACCCTCAAAAGCAAAATGCCAACCTCCCAAAATACATAATAAAGACTCAACCCCTGATTGGCTCAGAGCCAAAAGGTACAAAACTTACTTGACTCAACACAGCTGTGAATTATCAGGGTTCAAAAGAGATTAATCTTTCAGATGTTTCCAATTTATCCTGAGCCTCAGAAAGTGACCTCCAAAAGGAAAAACAACAAAGATCCCACCTTGCTTGTACTTTCAAGAGTCAGAGAAGACCTCTAGGTTCCAAGCCTGAGCAACCAGGAGAATGGCTATGCCCTTAATAGTAATAGAAAAGGAATAGGAATGGGGGAGGCATTGGAGGAAAGAAAAGTTTGATTTTGGACATGTTAAGTCTAAGATGTCTGTGGGAGAGCCAGTTAAAGATGTGCCGTAGAAGGCTGGATGTGCAGGACTATTGGAAGAGAGGTTAAGGTTGAATAGAGAGATGTGAGAATTTTTTGCCTAGAGATAACTGAAAAAGAAGACTGAAGAGTCAGAGGCGATACTGAGGTTGTGAAGACCTGGGAACCTAGGTTACAAAGAAGTTGGTGGTGCTCTTGATAATGGGGAAAGGCTTGGGAAAGAGAGAAAGATAATGAAATCTGGGAACTGTCAAAATCCATCCTTTTTGCTCATCCTCTGAAAATCACTCTGTACCACTCAAAATGAGGGGTTGGAAGGCAGGACTCTTACTGAGGGCATCTACTGCAGTCAGGAGGTGATCTGGACAACAGGAGATGGATATGCTCAGGGAAGAGGGAATTTTCTCAGTGACACCCACAAAAAGCTATTTCTGTGAATTCTTGAGTAAAAGTAAGTTTATAACTGGCTGACTGCCCTTAGGGGACTATGTGGGCTCAAAAGGAAGGATGTTGGCAGCTTGCATAGCCTAGGAAGAATGAAGAGGAGGAGGAGGAATGTTGAGGGAGAAGGATGGGGGATAAGGTTATGTTGAATATGACCTCAGGATTAACTATGGTGGGGAAGGTTGAGATTCTCACCATGGTCATATACCTCCTTGAAGATATCTCACAGGTCCCACTTTACAGACTACCAATAGAGATGATGGAATTGCTTTAAAAGAAAGCAGTAGAAATTGTATAACCTTCATCATAGAAAACTGATCTGAACAGAATCCTAGGATTGTAAACTCCTTAGCTAGACTGTGAGTTACTTAAGGCTTAGAATTTAAGGGCCCTAAATATTTCTATTTCCCTGAAATGCCCCCAAAAGCCTTAAATCTAGACCTGTGTTATCATTGATATATGGAACTCCCAATGAGGAAATTCTCTCTACCAAAGCAGGTCAACTTGTAGTATTGAAACATTACCAACATTACCTGGGGGGGGGGGGGGGAGGAAAGGGGGGGTGGAAGAAGGTACTCAGGGTTCAAGTGACTTGACCAAGGACATTCAGCCAATAGATGTCAGAAGTGGAACTTGAACTCAGGCATTCCTAACTCTGAGGCCACCTCTTTATACACTATGTCACATTATCTCTTAAACATAGTAAATGTTTCATAAAGGTTTGTTGATTTCCTGAACAAAAACTTGACCAGGCTTTGAGGACCAGGACCACCAATAAGCTTATCAGATTCTTCCACTTGAAATTTCTTTAGTCTTTCTCTTAAACTTTTCAAAGCTCTCCCTTGTGTTTTCTAATATTCCTAAGTAATTCTCAGAAAAAGAGAGGTAGAACTACAAATCACTAAACTGAAGTGATTTGAATTAATCCAATCAGCAGATCGCTTCAGATGGTTAAAAAACTTATTTCATATTTCTGAAAAGAAATCGCTGAATCATAGTATTTCTTGGATGACCTACTTTAGTCAAGTCATATACCAGAAGACTCAGTCCACTAAAGCCAGTAGGCACTTGAATGACAACATTATTTAGGTGTTCAGAGGATATTTTCCCCATAGCAGTGAGTTCAGGAATCATCTCTGAGATCTTTCCTTGTCTTATTTGGGAATGACAGTGATGAGGAGAGGGAATTAGCGCTGTTGGGGAGCTGTAAATGTCTCCTGGTTTTAAAGTGTTTTCCTTTGACAGGAACCCTGATACATGTGATAAGAGACAGGGACCAGGGTCAAAGTGACAGGCTATTGTAAACCGGCTGTCAGGAGGATGTCTTCTGAGGCAGGCATTTCCCACCATAATATCCAGTTACTGGTTGAAAAGGTTAACATCTTTCTAAACAAGATAGTTAACCATCCACAAGAGGAAAAAGAGGAGTTTACTAATAAAACCAAGCTGAGTCTTGAAAACAACCTCTACCGGGTATCAGGAGTACACTGTATTCATTATTTAAAAATATTTAGTTGCCAGATTGTTTATCTTTAGTTGCAGATCTGTATCTGCTGCTTAGCTCAAGGGACTAAAAATAGGGGGTAGAGGGAGAGGAAATGAACCCTGATTGGGTAGATCCTTATGGTGAAACTGTTGGCAGAAATGTTTGTATTATATGAAATAGAAGTCTCCAGAAAGCCAAGGTGGTTTTTGTTATTGTTCTATTTCTTCATTAAGGAGAGGTTACAAAGAATTGGGTAAAGAGGGACAAGAAATGTGGTGAGAAGAAAGGAAGACTTAGTGGCTGGCTTAATGATTAATTTGCTGATTAACAAAATTCTGTCATTTTAAAAAGGAGGACCAAGGAGAGGGCTCTATCTGCTTCTATTTATGGTTACAGCCCTTTAACTCATCAGCAGTCAACATGAATCAAGAAGATTAAAAATACAAAAAGGGTTGTTTTTAGTGACTTTCCCATCCCCACATTAAATTAGGAATCATACAGGAATTTGAAGTGAGGGGCTCATTTCAAATGTTTTCTTTTAAAAGAAAAGGCAGCCACAATGTGTGTGCCTGTAAGCGCATGCACATGTTACAGAGAAGAATTTACCTCTGCTCACCTGTAGAGAGGTACTAGTGAATGAAAGTGGATTCTCTATTTGGCTTCCCTGACAGTCACTGCTATTTCTAAAAGATCAACAGAAAATTTGCTTTGGGAGTAGGGTTTGATTTCTTTATCCTGTTTTGCTTTTTATTTTTTGACCCAGACCTGTGATTTACTAGGTAGGAGAAGCTCCTGGTTGAAGAAACTCCCTCTATCAATACAGATGGTTGATTCATTCACATTTGCCATCTTTGCAACTTGCTTGGGATGCTGGGAGATTGCTCAGGGTCACACAGTCCCTATGTGATAATTTTTGAACTCAGATCTTCCTAATTTCAACTCTCTACTTGAGTTTGCTGACTTTCACTGGCTCCAGAAAGTTAATCACTATAATTTGATTCTCAGTCCCAACACTGACATTGGCTATCAGCTGGCTAAAATGACTGTCATTTCTACCTAGCAAGTTTGGCAATTAAGAGACAGATTTTTAAAAAATCTACTTGATACATTTATTCATCCATATCTAGACTGATACTGGCTATTCTCTCTCTGGTATCAGGATTTTTTCAGGGTTAATATGTAATCTTTATAGGATGTAGTCCTCAGTCATTTCTAACCCATTGCCTTAGGAGGTCAGAGGTTCCCTCTCTGAGGTCTTCAAGTAAAGGCTAATGGAATATTATAAAGGTGATTTTTCATCATGTATTAGTTGATCTAGGCAGCTTCAAAAATTACTTCTAAGGTAGAGACTCAATGAGGCAGCTGACTATCTTAGTAGATGGAATGCTGGACTTGGAGTCAGCAAGGCCTGAGTTTGAATCCTAACTCAGACACTTAGCTGTGTGACCCTGGGCAAGTCACTTATCAATTTCAATTTGTCCATATGTAATAGAAGAATAAAAATAACCCCTATCTCAGGAATTTTTAGTCTGGAATCTGTGATCTCATTTTTCGTAACTATTTCACTATAACAGTTTCCTTTTTAATCCTATGTGTTTCATTTTATGCATTTAAAAACTTTCTTCTGAGGGGTCCATGGGCTTCACCAGACTGACAAAGGGGTCCATTACACAAAAAAGGTTAAAGGGTTTTTTTCCTGAGGATAAAATAACATATATAAAGTATTTTATAAATCTAAAAGTATCATATAAATTATTATTACTATTATTATTTTGCAATAAATATGTAAGTTGTCTCCAATTTACAGTCTCACTAGTTGCAAATGATTCAGCCATAAACCCCCTGTTCCCCTAAGACTAGAGCTTTAAAAATAAAGCTACAGTCATTCAGCAAGATGACTAAGCATCAAGTCTAATCCTAAGCTGCCTCATAACCACAAAATGTCAAGTAAAGTACCAAACAAATACATCCAGGGGACTAACCATTGGGTGCCCCATCCCCAAAGCTTGCCCCGTAAGCTCTACCTGCAGCCTGCTGAAGTAAAATTGTCTAGGAAGCCTGCTTCTGGAAAGTTATGATGACAAGTATTAACAAAGACATTGCTCTCAAATTCAGAGCATGCAAAGGTGTTAAGGTTTGTAGTCTACTTGGCTGCTGAGGACAGAATGAAAGGCAGATTTAAAAACAAAACAAAATGCTCTTATTTGACAACATAAGCCCCCTTACCTTTTTTTTTTCCTCCTGGCTGGTTTTAGAAAAAAAAAAGAAATGAAAAAGACAAGGCAAGACAAAGTTAAAGCCAAAGGCAAAGTCAAAGCAAGGCAAGGCAAGATGCTTTAAGTGTCTTAGTGCAGAGAGGCCTCAGGACCCCCCTACCCAGGTTGATATGCAACCCATGAAAATAGGGCTCTGATTTTTGCCTCCTTTTATTTGTACTTTCCTATTCTTTGCTAAAGGAATACTGGAGAGTGCTTTGACCCTGCCAGCTTCAAAAGATCTGAGAAGCACCAGGGTGGTGCAGCAGGGAATAAACCTAGTCAAAAAAGAGTATTTTACATAGCAGCTCCTTTACCCCTTTCCCTACTAGGACTCTGTATCTAAGGGAGATTTTTCCCTTCCCCCAGTTCAGGTGGATGGGTTAGTACTTCTGCTTTTTTTATATCATCACAGAAAATATTCCTTTGTAAAATTTAATTGATATGAATTGGTTAAGTGATATGGGGTCACAAATTATTAATGGTTAAATTAACATTGATGCAAATATATCAGAATGGGAGATTGAGCCAATGGCATTAGAAAAGGTCCTCATGGCAAATTAGGGTACCCCTTGAATCCTGAGGGAGAAATGGAGTTAGGCATGAGCCTTGCTCTGGGAACCTAACATGTCAATGTGAGTTGGGTTGAGATAAGGGCTTTAGTCTTTTTTTTGGGGGCCTTTTTGGAGGGCAATTGGGGTTAAGTAACTTGCCCAAGGTTACACGGATAGTTTTTTTTGTGTGGGTGTTAAGTGTCTGAGGCAGGAACCAAACTACAGGTCCTCCTGACTCCAGCCATTGCTTTACTCACTGCACCACCTAGCCACCCCAGGGCTCTAATCTTTATTAAGACCACACAGAGTAAAATAACAACAACAACTAAGAGTAGAAATTAAAGAAATCCTCACAAGAAAAATCTTTCAGAAAAAAAAAAGTGAAGAGATTGAAGAAATAAGTAAACCCAAAGTAATTCATTACAATTAAAAAACAGCCAGGATAAATCTTATTAAAAAAAATAATTACACTAAAATAACAACTATATCCTCTTCCTCTATAAAATAAAAATAGAATACAAAAATTCCCAGGGTGATTTAGAAGCTTACTACAAAAAGTATGGAGCTGGAAGGGACATCAGAATCCAATCATCTCATTTGACATTATGAGGAAAATTGAGATTAAGTGAACTGGCCAGTGACAAAGGTACAAAGCATTACATCTCTGGACTCTAAAACATATAAAAAGGTCCTTCTACCACACCATACTCTTTTCCATGTATAGAGGGGAATTGGAACCCTATAAGAACTTGAAGGCATTGAACAATTTATAAACTGATGGTGGAAAAAAATCAACAAAACAGCAAACCCTCTAAAGAAAGGGCCAGGAATTGAATTTTTTTAAAAAGAGATTCAAAGACAGAACAGCAAATATCAGGTCAAAATCAAAAGACAGCAAAACTGGAAGAAGACTTAAAGTCTCTACAAACTAAAGACATTGACCTTTATGACTGAGCTTGGTGAGAGAATCTGAGGATCATGAGTTTCCCAGCAAAAAAAACAACAAAAAACCAAAACAAAACAAAATACACATGGAAAAAAAAGCCCGAATGCCACATTTTGTGAAATCACACAACAAAACTGCCCAGCAATACTGGAAATAGAAGACAGAGTACAGATAAGAAAGGAAACCTAATTTTAATTTGCCCTAAAATATAATCACTCAGTTTCAGAGTTTCAATGTAAATAAAAGAATCTTTCAAGCAGCTAAAGGATACAGTTCTTTAAATCATGCAGGACTACTCATAAATGATGAGAAATGAAAGAAAAGGATGGAATATTATATATATATATATATATATATATGTGTGTGTGTGTGTGTGTGTGTGTGTGTGTGTGTGTGTGTGTGTGTGTATACTTCACAGGAGAAGAAACTATTTTCCCTTAAAAAAAGAGGGCCATTGAGAGAACAAAGAGAAAAGCTTCATCTAAACTCAAGAAAGATGCTTCAGTTGAAGTATCCTAGAGTAATGGATAAGTAGGGAAGGGGAAGCAGTGAATGTTTGTTTTTTTCTTGAAATCAAGATGCCACTGGTAAGGTCATTGAAACAGATGTAGGAACCTCATAAATATGGGATATGTACTAAATCACATTTTTATTTGTATTAAGCAAGGGAAGCATAAAAATTATTATATTAGTAAAAGCAGACTCTAGATTGAGGTCAACAGGAAAATGGGTCTATAAGTAATGGTACACAACAGGATTAGGATTGCTTTAGCCAAAACAATTTACTAAAACAGAGCTTTTTTTTTCTTTCCTAAATTGCAGCATCCAGGAATCTGAGTCTAGACTAGATTATGTATGTGTATGGGAAAACTGGGACCAGAGTATTTCAAGAAAGACTAACTATAGATTTTTTTTTTAATTAATAGGATTTGGTGGAGTGCGGGAAAACAATTATAACCCTAAATATAAGTAGGCTGAATTCACTCTGAGAGGCATGATGATGAAGTGTATTGAGTGCCAGGAAGACCTGGATTCAAATCTCACTCTTAAGGAATTCTGGCTATTATGCCTGAAGGCAAATCACTTGGCTCTTCTGTGCCCCTAGGTGATTCTCTAAAACCGAGAGTGGCAAGCAGGAACCTAGCAGCATGGTTAATAGAAGTTTCCTATACCAAAGAAAACACAAGTCTAGTCTTTAAAGAAAAAAAAAACTCACCCCTAAAACAACAACACATTTATATAGTGTTTTAATGTTTGTAAAGTATTTCTTTCATGACAGCCTCATGAGGAAGATTATAGAATGGATTAGAAAACAGAAACTAACAATTTGCTGTATATAAGAGGTATACTTAAAACACAAGGTGTGTATAGTTTTAAATGAGAAGTTAGAATAAATTTTATTATGTTTCAAGTGAATCCCAAAAGGAGGAGTTGCAATCCTGATTTGAGATCAATGAACAGTAAAATGAATAAGGAGATAGAGGAACAACAACAATTTTAAATATATATCCTAATAGGGACAGCTAAGAGACACAGTGAATAGAGCACTGGCCCTGGAGTCAGGAGGACCTGAGTTCGAATGCAGCCTCAGACACTTGACACACTTACTAGCTGTGTGACTTTGGGCAAGTCACTTAACCCTGATTACCCTCCAAAAAGAAATATATATATTCCCTAATAAAATAAGAACAAAACAATGATAATACCTAACATTTGTAGCCTTTACGTGTTGCAAAGTACTTTATAAATATTATTTCATTTGATCTTCACAACAATTCTGGGAATTAAGTGCTTCGATTATTCCCATTTTACAGATGAGGAAACTGAAGCAGACAAAGGTTAAGTGAGTTGCCCAGAGTAACACAGCTAGTAAGTATTTAAAACCCTATTAAGTCTTCCTAATGCCAGGTTCAGTGCAACACCTGGGTGTTATAAATGATTAAATGACTTCCCATATAAATCCTTAAAGCAAAAGCTAACAAATGTAAAAAGACAAAGATAGCAACACAACAAATATAATAAATTTTAACATGTCTTTTTCATACTTTGACAAATCTAATAGAAAGATATACAAGAAGGAAACTATGTCCATGAACAGAAGTTGGAGAAATAAAATTTAATCACTTTATAGTGATTATTAAGTAGGAATCTTTAAAAATCCTTTTTCAGTATTTCATCACATTTGCAAAAATCAATAATGTGTTAGGGCATAAAGAACTCAGAAATAAATGAGAAAGATATAACTACTAAACACAGACTGTGAGATAAATATGAAAAGGGAGACTTGAAAAATGTATACATAAATAAAAATTAAATTACAAGATTCTCAAAAAATGAGTGTACTAAAGTACAGATCACAAAAAAGTTATATTGAAGAGAATAATGACAATGAGACAGCATACTAGGATTAATTAAATAGAGATTGCAATCTTAAGAAGAAATTGTATATATTAAAACAAACATCAACAAGGGAGAGAACTACTGAACTGTATGTTTTTTTAAGATAATTTTTTTAAAAGCATCAATAATTTCAAAAAAAGAACAAAAGAAAGAACACAGATCTCTGGGGTACTCCACTAGAGACCTTCTTCAAAGATAATAATTTAAAAACATTAATAACTGTTATTTTCAGTTTGGCTATTAAATCTATTTCAAATCAATCTAAATGGTTCTCAGTCTACCTAATAACAAACCTAATCCCATATCTCTTCATCTTATCCACAAGAACAGGATAAGAGACTTTATCAAATACATTGCTAATATCTAGTTTCCACATCTGTAAAATGAAGATAATAACAGCCCCTACTTCCCAGGGTTGTTGTGAGGATCAAATGAGGTAATATTTGTAAAGTGTTTAGCACAGAGCCTGGCACATAGCATTTAATAAATGTCCATTCCTTTCCTTCTTCCCCCTTGTCTAGTTCAATTATATCTGAAGTATTTCCCTGGTGGAAGGGGGGAGAGAATTTAACCCAGTACAGCCTGAACTTGATAAAGCCTCTCTGGTTTTTGGTGTTCATCATTAATGGTTACTTTAATAATACATTTTAAAATTTTGCCAGGAATTAAAGACAAGATCACCAGTCTATAGTGCAGAGAATTTTTCCTTCTCATTTTTTTTAAAATGGGGATATTTTCTCTTTTTCAATCTTGGGGAACCACTCCCATTCTCCATGACTATCCTTACTTATCTTATATATCAACTCCCTACTAGTCATTTTTGTTCTATCGTTTCCAGCATCACCGCCCCCCCCCCAAAAAAAAAAGTAGTTTTCCTTGGCAGAGAAAATAGAAACAAAATGAGGGTTTAGCAAGTGTTTTCTTTCTTCTTCCTTTCTATGACCTTCCTCTTTTTGACCTAAGGTCTTCTTACCAGCCTCAGTTCATTAGGAACTATAATCTTCTTCACATTATTTTTATAGGATCACGAAATTTTTTACAAATTTGATTTCTGTTATTTGCTTTATTTCCAAGTCCAAAATCAACAAATGCTTACTAAATAGTGTTGTCATTGAAGAGAGACAGAGGATATCTAAATCAGGAAGATGTGAGCCCAACTCTGACACATACTGGGGAGGTGACCCCGGATAAGTTAGTTAAATGCTGTATCCCAGGCAATTTTCTCAGATGATATTTCAGAACAATTGTTGATCTGCCTTCATAGAGGGAGTTTCTCACCAGATATTCTCTTGTGCCAGAGAAATTACAAGGAGGGCAGAGGGGAGAATTCGAGTCACTTTTGTACATGTCTTTAAAATCAAAGTTGGTCAATAAATCTCTTAGGCACCCACATCACTTAAATAGCCCTCCATCTTTAGCCTTCTTCAGAATTTTACTAGCATCTTCTCACTTCCATCTTTGACCACTTCCCATTGCTCTTGCATTAACTTTACCTATAAAATTTTGGCCGAGGAATCTTCCCTATTCTTTTTCTGAAAGCGTTAAAATATGATATCCCAAAATCTATGGTGCATGTGAGACTAAGCTTTGCTTTCCCCTCTTCTATCAAAAGTTATAAGATGGAGTGCCCATATTTTCCACCAGTGCAACCTGTTGCTCCTTTTATTAAATTTAATGTAGTTTAGGTAGAGAAGAGCATGGTTTTAAAAAAAACAAAACAGCAATGGATTTGGACCTACCTCAGAAAGTAGTGAGTTCTCCAAAACTGAGTCTGGATGACCACTTGTAGAAAGAATTCTTCCTGTTCAGCTAAAGGTTGACCTAGAATCAGAGATGGGGAACCATGTGACCTCAAGGGCAAAGGTTCCCCATCCCTGATTACTAGATGGTCTCATGAGGACCTTTTTAATGGAGATTCTATGCTTTTACATATGAAACACTATGGAAATCAGGCCAATGGTAATGTAGAGAGCTGGTTGCGTAAACTAAGTTTAATAAAGCTGAAATTTAAGCTGATGAGTTAATGCCTTTATTTAGACCCCTGGAAAAATTCTACATTAAACACTCACGGAGCTTTTAAATTCCCTAAATGATGGAGTATTAGTAAGATGAAAGAAACTATATCATTTGTCATAGGTATATCCCTGTTTGTACCTTAGAGAAACCAACTGTTAAGCAACTTATTGGGGAGGGGAGAGTGAAAAGGGAAGCTTGATGGGTGATTTTTAGGTGCTGGTGGGTTTTCTTTTTTAATCTTAAGATCATTTTGAATTGGCTCGAGGTATTATTTCAGAGATGATTAAAAAATTTTTTCTATTAAAAGGCAACAATGGACATTTTTAATTTTATAGAAAAAATGAGAAAAAATATTAATCTGCAGCCATGCCAAAAAGGCAAACAAGGAGAGCAGTTTTTAATTAAATCCAGAGGATGGAAGGCTTGGTACATTTTTTCATTTTACTTTTTCATTCCCCTCCCAGCGCCTTTGCTGTAAGCTGCATCTGAACTGCTCCTGGACTGATTTACATTTTCTCTGTCTTGTGAAAGAAGAATATTAAAAGTCATGATAGTATCCATTTTAGGAGAAAGTTTTAATTATTAATTCATAGCGAGTAATATTAATATGTCAAGTTTGTTACATGATCCAAATTAAAATCCTAAGTTAAATTTACACCAGGGGATTAGAACATCAAGTGATGTAGGTAAAGAATCTGAGGCATTTTTGATGCCCCATAAGAAACGATTCTGAGTATCAACAGGTAAGATTTCTAGTAAAAGAAACGAAGTTGCTGTGTGAGTTTAGCCAAATCACCCCCCTATCCTGGATGCCACAGAAAAATCTCCAACATTGTTTTCATCTTTCATATTATTTGATTCAGTCAAGCGCATTAATATGATAACTGCTATGGGGGATACTTACATTTCCAGTCATGAGTGCTGGGTAATTTCCCTGACTTCCTGACCTTGGCTGACATTTTCAGGGGCCACAAATGGAATTCTATATAGCTATTGATAACAATCTTTCTTCCCTGCTTGTAGATCATTGATTTGGAGCTGAGGATTCCCAAGTGAGGCAACTCAAGCAAGGTAAACAGAAAGAGGGTCCGGGAGGGGAGGCTGGGGACAAGCAAGACAAAAAAATTTTTAAGAGCACCACAGCTATTTCTAAACAAAGTGAAGAATTCAAAAATATTTATTTCTAAGACCCAGATCTTACTATAAAAAACAGCTAAAAACATTTGGACAAAAATATCTACTTTTGGCTAGAAGGATGCAAGTTTTACATCTCTTCTCCCTATGATCTTAACCAGGATCATTGTTCAACATTAGCCTTTGGGTGATTGATGCAAATACCTATTTGAAGTTATCAGATTATCAAAATAACTAAAGTCATAACTAGTGATTTTTGACCCTAAAATACCATAAAACATAGCTAAGGACAAACATGAAAGGCCCTCCAAGCCAATTTGTTCGGATAAATTAAATTGGTAGGGATAAGGCTCGTGGAGAAATTTTTATATAAGTGCCCATGGGGAGACTAGAACAGGGGTGGGGAACCTGTGACCTAGAGACCACATGTGACCCTCTAGGTCCTCAAGTGCAGCCCTTTGATTGAATCCAAACTTCACAGAACAAATCCCCTTAATAAAAGAATTTGTTCTGTAAAACTTGAACTTCAATCAAAAGGCTGCTCCCAAGAACCAAGAAGGTCACATGTGGCCTCGAGACCTCAGGTTCCCCACCTTTGCTCTAGGACATTACATTGAAGGGTAGAGAAGAAAGAGACCCTGTGATACAAGGCCATGGGCAAAGGGAAGAGTTAGAGGACTAGTCATTGAGGAACTTACCTAGTATACTGAGCTCAGTTGTTTCTACCTGCTTATGGAGTGCACAATTATCCTTTTCACATTGCTGGAGCTAGGGGTGTTTGGCCCTCTCGATCTGGAAAATCCACATAAAAATTTTTGGTCCTCCCTTCACACCAGAGAAGTTTGAATTTTTTTTCTTTTACTTTTATGGAGTTTTTACAATACCTTCTTGCAAAATTTGAGCTGATATTATACACATATTTTATGTATTTCTGAGTTTCTAAACTTTTTCTGTGTTGTCTGCTGGCCTTCAAGTATTTTCTGCAACTTCCAAAAACTCACCCAAAATTCCCATTTAATTTCTTAAGCCAACCTTGGATATAGCCAAACCTCAATGAGGAGAGTCAGGATGTGGAAGTTTGCAGTGAACTCCAAATTTATGCACTCAGAGACAAAAGTCCAGTACCACACCCTAGCTCAATACTTACCAAGATCTTCCCATAGTTATAACTAGTTTCAGCATTCTGAAGGAAGGGTATTATCGATTGCAAGATGCTACTTTTAACTGTAACAGCAAAAAAGTTTTAATTGCTCATAGTATAATTTCTCAGAGATCCAAACGCATACCTCCTTGCTACTGTGACCAAATGCCTACCAATAATAGCATTTTTCCCAACAAGGTTGACTAGTGAAATGTTGGTCAGTTAAGAGATACACTTCTCTTTTGTGGCTTTTGTCTGCCAACTCTGACTGCAAGTCTGAAGGGAATGACCATTATAATTGTGAATTACCTTTTTAGCTTCTGATGAAAAGTCAGCCTGAAATACTACTGTTGTAAACCATAATGTAGAGCTGTTGGAGAAATTTAAATCATCCCAAGCTCAGAAAAGAAAGTCTTTATAGAACAGTAAGCCTAGAATGTAAAGTTTGAAGTGACATCATGGCCATGTGACAAGGTGATTTGTTGCTCTCTCTCAAAGCCTCTGTTAGACTTTGGCTAAAAATGAGGATCAGAAAAGCAGGAGACATCAAGAGGAGGAGGTGGAGGAAAAGAATAATGCATAGCCCTGTGAATCAACAGAGAGTTAAGGGAGCAGGCTCCATGAGGATAAGCAGAGGAGCTCACAACTGAAGGTTAGCAGACATTAGAGATCATAGTTCCTGTTGCCCATATGCTTCATCTAAATTAACAATGGCCCCAGAGTCCTAACACCTACAGAGGCCAAATGAAATAGGAATAAATGATATGCTGATGCCTATACCTAAGAACTGACACACATGGCAGGGTTACTAATCACTCAGCTAAGTCAGCAGAGCGTTGCTAATGAACAGAAAGCCAAGGAAGCAGGGCGGGAAACACCATGTATATGTTGTTTTTATTTCTTGTATTGGAATCAATATTTCTTAATTTTTCAGCTACTTCCCAACCTGACTCTTCCATTCCTTGCCTATCAGTCTCCTCACTATGTTCTAACTATGCCATTATTCCTAGCTTCTCTTTTCTTTTCTATTCTTTACTCCTCCAGTGTCTCTTTCCTTGAATTCACTCCTCTTCTTTCTCTATCTAAATTCTACACATTCCTCAAGGCTCACCAATGTGACCTTGGACAGGTCAGTTAATACTGATTTCCAGAGTATTTGGACCAATTCACAGGTCATATCAATCAACAGGGTATTAGCATGACAGGTTTTGTGATATAGACTAGAGAGCTGGACCTGGAGTCAGGAATCAGGTCTGAGTCCAAATCTGGCTTCAGACACTTATTAGCCATGTGAACCTGAGCCAGTCATCATTTCCATCTCTTCATCTGCAAAATGGAGATAATAATGGCACCTAACTCCCAGATTATGGTGATGTTAACATTAGAACATATATAAAACCCTTTGCAAACTTTAAAATGTCATTTAAGTGCTAGCTATCATCATCATCACTATCAATATAATTATTATTATGCCTTATCATAACTGAGGAATAAGGAGCCCCCTAGATTGGAGGATTGCCAAGTCCCTTTCCCCTTCTATTTGTGAGGCTTCAGTTTTTGTGACCAGTTAAGCCCATATTGATATCTCCCTGCTTTATATTCTTCCAAAACTTACTGTGTATAAGGATAATAATGATAGTTAGAATTTACAAAGTGTTTTAAGGTTTTCAAAGAACTTTAGATATATTATTTCATTGGTTGCTTACTTCAGCTGTGAGAAGTAATTGCAACAGGCACTATTAACTCTGTTTTATAGATGAGGAAACTTGAGACTTAAGGGTTAAGGGAATTATCCAAGGTCATACAACAAGTATTTGAAGTGTATTCAACCCCAGGTCTTCCTGACACCAAGATGAGTCATTTATTAACTATGCTGTACTGTCTCTTACTGGGCATCTAGTTGGCACAGTGAATAGAGCACCAGCCCTGGAGTCAGGAGGACCTGAGTTCAAATTTGGCCTCAGACACTTAATACAAAACTAGACTGTGTGACCTTGGGCAAGTCATTTAACCCCAATTGCCCTACCTTCCCCCCTCCAAAAAGCAAAAAAAAAAAAAAGACACTCAAGCACATGTTAAATGAATTTGTGGATAAAGATATATGTTTAGTTGGGGTTGAAGAGTGTGACTAGACTTGTCATTTCATTAAAATGTATTATTAATTATATATAATATATAATTTATCATATATTATATTTTAGCATAATTATATATTTATATATAATGGTATTTTAATATAATTGTGTTATATATTAATTACATATAACTATAAATTAAAATTATTATAAAATTTCATTAAAATAGATTAAGATGAGAATATTCCCCATGTCAGTTCAGGATGACACCTTCTCTTGACATTAGTGTCTTAGAAACTTGCCTAGAGCACTAAGAAGTTAAGTGACTTGTCCATGGTCACACAGCCCATATGTACCAGAAGCTAAACTTGAACCAGACCTTCCTGGCTTCAAGGTTAGCTTTCTATACACTACTTCATGCAACACCTCAGTGAATAAAACTATTACTAAATCTTAATATTTCAGCAAAATGAGCAATGTCAAATGAGGCCCTTATACACTATGAATTAGACAATTAATACTAGTACATCTGTCAACAGGGTATTTGTATACTCTTTGGAAACATTCCAAATGTTTGTCATCAGGGAGATGTCATGCAGATAAACAGATTTCCTGACTGAATTGGTCATTTTTCTTGCAGGAATTTTAGCATCATGAAGATGCAGCTAAAGAATCCTCCCCACCCCAAGGACATAAACCCAATTAAAAGTAAAAGACCTAAAACACAACAAAGCAATGCTTCAGTCTATGATACCTGCAAGTATTCTGCACATAGTATAGTATACTTGCCTATCGAGTCCAGTCTTCTTTAGTCTTCTTCATTCATCACGACAAGGAACTGTTACAACATGGGAAAAATCCTCATAGCCTGATAATCTGAGTAACCTCAGTTGAAAAAAAAATAAAGAAAATCATGATCGCTAAGAACCAGCATGGGTTTGTAAAGAAGGGGAGTGGAAGAACATAGTTTGTGATTGATTCCCCTCCTTCCCTCCATTAAACTGGTTACTTAGTCACAGAATGCAGTCTAAACAAACATATTGAGGTTTTAATGACTTTACATGGTAATCCCTTTATAAAGTATGGACACCTTTCTGATTATGTCAAGAAGGAAACAACATGATTGACTGAGCAGAGAAATTAGCAAAATCTGTAGGGACTTCCAACCTATAGGTTTGGTCTTAGCACCTCTTTATAGTCTCAAAAATATTGAGGACTTCAAAGAACTTTTGTTTATGTGAATTATATCTGTTGGCATTTACTATGTTAGAAATTAAACTGATATATTTTTAAATACTTATTAATTTATTTAAAAATAACAATAATAAACCCATTACATGTTAACAAAAATAACATTTATTAAAAGTATTATATTTTCCAAAACAAAAATAGCAATAAGAGTGGCATTGTTTTACATATTTTTGCAATTTTTTTAACGTCTGACAATTTCTAAAAGACAGCTAAGTTCTCGTATCTGCTTCTATATTTAATCTGTTGTGATATATTTTAGTTTAAGATATGAAAGAAAAGCCTACTATACACAGATAAGTAGTAGATAAAAGAAGGTTTTAATGGGCAGATAATGTCTTAATATTATTTTGAAAATAAAGGACCTCTGAAAGGGTGTCAGGGACCCCCAGGGGTCTGTAAGCTACACTTTGAGAACTGCTGCTCTATTTGAATTTCATCAGATCAACAGTGGAAGAGATTGGACTACAAATTCAATATAAGTGAATACTGTGACATGGTAGCCAAAAAAGCTAATACAAGGCTAAACTGCAATGATGGAAAAATGGTTTCAGTGTGTGCTAACTCCCAAGAAACCAGTCACTTCAGCTCTCTTTTACCACAGATGGCCCAGGTAGCAGCAATGCTGCCATTACTAAGAAAAGACAGAACATATTCACATGGTCACCAACACCATAGCCCCTTCACTGGGGCTGTGGTGAATGAGAATGAAGGAAAGAAGCCATGTACTGGCCAGAAGTTTCAAGAGGATGATTTTGCCACTATCATCAACCCTACCCAGTCAATGTGCAAATCCCTCTCAATAAAGTCAATGAAATAAGGATAGAAGAGTGGAATGCTTATCCCAGAAGAGGGCCTGCTTGACCCTTCCCATCCACTTCAGCCTTAAGATACTTCAATCTCTATGCTCTTCTGACCTCTTTCACTTTCCTTTGCATCCCTTGGACTCCCTTTATGGACAAAATCCTTTCATCCTGTCTCTTCTTCTCTTACACTCTTTACAAATTCTTGTGCTCATAGATGTACATGACAATTCAGCCTTAGCTATTCATGGTGCTCCTCTTATGACCATCAACACACTGAGAAGAACCCACCATCCCCCATGTTCTGTATTGCCAGTTTCCTTTGTTTCCATCTCTCAGGACCTTCTCTTCCTTTGAAGTTCACTAAATGATCCATCACTATTATTGTCATCTTCTGTTCCTCAAGTCATTCTTCTTTTTCTGAAGTTTAGTTCCTATTTCACAACTTTCCTTAACACACCAATGCCTTTATACTTGAGGATTTTGATTAGCTCCTTGCCTTATAGTCTATCAGCCTCGTTCTAAAATATACTCTTGGTCTTACCATCCCACTTCCTTTAAGAATGTCATCTCAGGGGTGGCCAGGTGGTGCAGTAAGAGTGCCAGCCCCAGCGTCGGGAGACCTGGGATCCGTTCCTGCCTCAGATACTTGGCACCCACACAAAAATAACTGGCCGTGTAACCTTGAGCAAGTTACTTAACCCCAATTCTTAAAAAAAAAAGTCATCTCTACCTAGATATCTTTACCTGGAGGTCTTATCCACATATACCCAACTCAATGTAATTCATAATCTTTCTTTCCCCCTAAGCTCACCCTACCTCCAAACTTCCTTATTGAGTCACCCAAGTTTATAACCTCTGGTCTAGACACTTCCCTTTACTTTTTGCCAGATCCTATCCACTCTCCCTTTATAATATCTCTCAGATCCATCACCTTCTCTATACCCATAGTCATCACCTGAAGTGGTTCAGGTTCTCATCAGCTCTCACCTGGACAATGATGATAGCTTTCTAATTTATCTCCCTCCTCCAGTCTCTCCGCTCCAACAATCATCCACACAGCTGAATCCCTAAAACAGAATTTCCTTTTCTGTGGAGCCTTCCCTAACCACCCCACCTCAGTTACTAGTGCATTCTCTCTTCAGATTATATAGTATTTAATTATCTGAGTACAGAAAAATATATGTTACTTGATGAAAAGAATTGTTTAATTTTTTTGTCTTTGTAGTTCCAATGCCTAACACATAAAAAAAAGTATTTAATAATTATGTTGATTAAATTTTAATTGAATTGAATTGGAAGACTGAATTGAAATTCCAGAATGAGGGAATTGGCTCCTGGTTATTACTAACTTCTTTTATTAATGCTCAAAATCCATTTGAGCCAATGCTCATAAGCTTAATGATCAGTTTTAAAAGTTTGCTTGGACTCAGCATCCATAAAATACTAGTCTGTACTTTCTAGAATCTGTGTTTTCCTGGCTTTTCTGGACAATGCCACTCTTTTGATTCATACAATCTAAGAAAACTGCCATATATTTTTTCAGGAATGATTGTTTAGTCATGCTTCTAATGAATCAATTTGCAAAATTGATTTTTAGAAGCTAAGTATAGATCTTTGCATTGAACTCTATTAAATTTAACCTTAATTGAGTTTGTTCACCATTCAATCCTTTCTTAGAGTATTTTAAATCTTGGCTTTCATACAATGTATTAAACATCCCACTTAGCTTTGAGTCACCTACAAATTTGATAAGCATGCCATCTGTGCTTTTATCAAAGGAACAGATAAAAAAAATTTTCACTTCACAGGACAAAGAACATTTTCTTTGCTAGCAAGGCACTCTGCTAGCAACCTTCCTCCAAGTCGACCTCAACCTGTTAATAACAACTCTTTGGGTCTGATCATAAAACCAATTCAAAATCCATTTAATCATAATATAATTTAGTCCATATCTTTCCACCTTACCCACAAAGATTGAATGAGAGACTTCCTCAAATGCATTGATGAAATATGAGTTGTTGATTACATTCCCCTCACCTGCCAGATTCGTTACCTTGCTAAAGAAGCACCAGGAGTTAGTCTGGCATCAGCTGTTCTGATTTAAGCATTCTGATTTGTTATTTCTGATTCCTATCATATCTAAGTACCATTAGCCTGGCTTTTCTTAAACACATTCAAGATCTTTACTGGGAATAAAAGTTAAACTATTGGTCTACATTTTGCAGACTCTACCCTTTTCCTTTCTTGGAAAATAGAGATATTTGCCCTTTGTGAGTACTATTCTCAAATTTTTTTCAAAAATACATTTTTGGATAATGGCTCAGTGATCCTATCTAATAGTTCTTAGAATGTTTTAGTATATTTAATTTATTTAAGTATATCTAAATGATCTAGTGACTTGAACTCATCAAAGGCAGTTAGATGTTGCCTGACATCTCCGTACTTACCTTGAGTTATAAATAACTATTTTTTGTCCCATCCTTTCCTCTCCAAAGGTTATTCTTATTATTCTTCTTTGAAAAGAAAATAGAAATAAAATTAGACTCGGGACTTCTTATAGCCATCTGTTTTAATCACAGAGCCCTTCCCTTTTCCCCAGCAAAGCATTTAAAAAAACACAACTTTTTATTGTTCTTAACATTCATTACTAGCCCCATCATATCGATTTTTATTACTCCTGCTTTTTATTAAAAATAGACCCATGCTACTTTAATATTCATCCTGAGTTTCTTGTGTTATCTTCAGTCTTCTGTATGTGTCTTTTTTTAAATTGAATTTGTTACTGAGTTCCTTATGGACCCACATCAGTCTTGGCCTATCTCCTTTATGCTACTTATTGGAATCACTTTTGCTTTTGTACTCACAATTTTATTCTTGAGAACTTCCAATCCTTTTCTTTGGCTAACTTTCCCTTCCAAATATTCTGTCATTAGATCCTAGCTATGCTTCTTCTGAATAATTTATAATCAGTTTTCCCATAATCTACAATGTATAGTATAATTATACAAAGATTCTCCATTTCTGTCATGAACTGCATGAAGGAAAGGTCAATTGCCACCAAATTCCCTGCCTTTCTTACCTCATTAGCAAGTTTCTTCTTGTTGATCTAGAGTCATGTACATTATAGGTAGAAGGGAAGGCAATAAGAATTCATAAGTGTCAATTAAGTGCTAGGTACTATGCCAAGCACTGTACAGATTCCTCACAACAACCCTGTGAGGTAGGTGCTATTGTGATTTTTATTTTACAGTTGAGGAAGCTGAGGCAGACAGAATATAAATTACTTGCCTAGGGTCACACAGTTAATACACATCTAAGGTAGGATTTGAACTCAAGTCTTCTTGACTCTGGAACTGGTACTCTATCCACCATGCCATTATATTTCTTCTTGTCAATTCCTCCACTTCTTGAAGAATGAAACCATCATTGAGCCATTCCTCAAATTCATCACTTACCCTGCATTTGACAGACAGGAAGAATCAGCAGATATCTAAATATTTGAAGTCTTCTCAGCAGATATCTAAATATTTGAAGTCTTCACCATGAAAATGTCATGTTTCAAGGCAACTCAATAAGCACTTATTAAATGCCTACTTTTTATAATCTATTTATCCAAAATCCTTATCTAATTCCTCCTTCTGTCTAGGTGGTCTGTGGTTTAATTCAGTGAGTTTATAACTTTTTGTTTGTATATTCACTGATATTCAACCAATTTTCTCAACTGTTTTTCCTCCTCTAGAACAATAAGGTCATTAGAGATATATTCCAAATGTGTACTGAAAAGTCTCATTTGTTCCAATATAAATCAGCATAAGGGAATACTAGAAGGCTTTTAAGTTCATTGTAGATATATGCACCAGAAAGACATCATACCCTCTGATAATTTTATGTCAGAACTACATAACCTTCAGTGTAACTATTCTTCACAACCTGACTTCCTCTTGGAAATATGACAGCATTCTTCTTATTTAGTAGTGCCTGTATATTATGAGGAAGAGTCTCACACCTACTGTATTGTTCCAGTAGAACAGTCACTTTCATCAGTCTCCCCTACCTCACCCTCCAACAGTTTTGGCCCTACCTGGTTCCTGGTTATTTACCTTCTCTGTGATTTTGTTTAATCTGTTAAATGGTAATAACACATGTAGTCCTAACTTTAGAAGAGTACTGTTAAGAATAGAATAATGTTTGCATGTCATTTCCAGAAACTTTAAGGAAAAATACTTTGTTATATACCAAGTAGCATTATATCAGTGTCTAGTATATTATTGTCATATTCATCAGCTTCTTAGCTGGCTAGTTTATACATACATAATTAGCAGAAGAAAGCATGGCAAATAGTGGGCAGTGGTAAAACCACAGTTCATTTCCCCTTGTGAGTGAATGACTCATAATTCACAGTAGACAGAGTAAGATGTGAAGGTCACTCACTTATTCAGAGAAATAAATTATATTATACCATCAAGTAAGTTTCTTCAGCCAGTCATAAAGAAGAATACTGCTAAGTAATTTACTCGCAAATGATGGTTATAAACCACTCACACTCTAACAAATCAAATTACAATATCCAAACCATCTAGTCATGCTCACAGGCTTACCAAAAAAAAAAAAAAAAAGGCTAAGGAGGTAAAAAGGGAAAGGACCCACCCACCTAATCAGCTTTTCCAATCATGGGCAAGACATACCCATTTTCTATTGATAACCTATAGATACCATCCAAAGTTGGCTCCTGCTGATGACCTTTTGATGATCATCCTGCTGATGAGACCCTTTGAGTCTCCTTTTATGTATTAAGAATCCTATTTCTCAAGATGAATACATTCAAGGTCTCTCAAAAAAAAAAGTTTATGCAGCCAGTCCATTAGAATAATAATGGTACACTTATTACAACACCATTTTATTCAACTTACCATTGATCTCTCTGGTTCCAGGCTCTTCCTTCTCTAATTCATCCTTCACATAGATAGTTAACATATGCTCCTAAAAACATAGATCTATGTCACCTCACCATTCTTTCACTCAAAAATCATCATTGACTTCCTATTATTTCTAGTACGATAATTATTATTCTAATAGCGAAGATAATAACTGTCATTTAAAGTTCAAACACTTTAAAGTTTGAAAAATATTTTCCATATGTTATCTCACTTGATCCTTACACAAATCCTGTTAAGTAGGGGCAGCTAGGTGGCGCAGTGAGTAAAGAGCCAGCTCTGGAGTCAGGAGGACCTGAGTTCAGTTCTGGCCTCAGACACTTAGCACACACACACACACACACACACACACACACACACACACACACACACACAAACTAGCCATGTAACCTTGGACAAGTTACTTAACCCCAATTGCCCTCCAAAAGGCAAAAAAAAAAAAATCCTGTTAAGTAGATATTATTATTGGCCCATTTTATAGATAAGGAAACTGAGGCAGAGAGAGTTGAAATTACTTGCCCAGGGTCACACAGCTATTAAGTGTCTGAAGCAGGATTTGAACTCAGGTCTTTCTGACTCCAAGTCCAGGACTCTATGTACTGAGCCACCTAGTGGCTTCAATAGGATAAAATACAGAATTCTCAGCTTGGCATTTAAAGTCCTTCACAAAGTAGTGCCCACGTCCCACTTATTTTATTTCATGTTTTTCTCTTTAAAGTACTCTCCACCCTCATCAAGATGGCCTGTTTGCTCTTCCATATACATCCCATTCTACCTCTTGCCCCCAAGGACCTTAGCATATGCAGTTCCCATTTCTAAAAAGTACTCCTTCCTCATCTTCCATTGACAGGATCCAAGCCTAGCTTGGGCTCTTTTCCACAAAAGTCTTTACTAATCTCCCCAGTTAAGAGTATTCCCTCCTTGGAATCTCTTCATGCGTAGTTTGTATTAACTTGAGGACATACTGTGTACCTCCCTTATCACCCAGTAAAATGTAAACCCTAAGAGGACAAGGATTATTTCATATTTGCCTCTGCAGCCACCTGGCTAGCAGAACACCTGGCACATCCTAACTGTTTAATAAATATTAAGTTGTTCACTTGAATTGAATGAAAGCAGAATATATTTATTCACTGTTATATGAGGAGTGACCAAACCAAAACTTAACATACTAGGGAAACATTATTGCAGAATATTTTGAGTTTTTCACCAATATGTTCAAAGTAAGCCTGTTAAGTGTTTGACTAATTTGAGGACTGAAGGTGGATCTAATCACTTGTTCATTCATTCACATTCAACTTGCAATTTCCATTTATTGTTTCCTTTTGTATTATATATTTTATTTATTTTCAGTTTTCAACATTCACTTCCACAAGAATTTGAATTCCAGATTTTTTTCCCATCTCTTCCCTCCTCCTACCCTGGAACAGTGTGCACTCTGGCCACCCCCTCCCTCAATATGCTCTGCCTTCTATCACACCAACCCCCCTTCTCCCATCCCCTTCCCCTTTATTTTCCTATAGAGCAAGACAGATTTCTTTACCCCATTGCCTGTAGAATACCAGCATAGGTGCTCTCCATTTTATTCAGTGACAAACCAAGAACAGAGAAGGTCAAAACATGACATCATTCAAAATACAGCATTTACTAAGCGTGATTAAATAATCTCCAAGTACTACCCCACCCCAGGACCTTCCAATCATTCAATCAATTACAAAGTCCCTGTTCTAAATACTTCTCCACCCCTAGGCTATACCTTCATTTAGTCCATCACAAAACCCCTCTTCTCAAATGGAGATTAGTTTCCAAACATAAGTAAACTACATTCACTTGTTCAACCACAGAACACAAAAAGGTCAAAAGTTCCCCACCCCTGGATCACAATTGAATCTACCCCAGAGTTACATCAATTTTAAGCACAGCACTTAATACCCAAATGGAGGTCTTTGCTTCATCTTGACAGAGGCAAGTTCTCAGCAATCTTAGTTCCTGGGGAGACAAGGCTTAGCAAGGCCACAAGATACATTGCCAGTCTCTTCATTAATTCATCCTCTGTCTGTAGAACAGTCCTAGAACCCCTGAAAACATTAGCAAAACCCTCTCCCAGGATTTCTGTAAACATACAACAAGAAAATCCTTCTTCAAGGCTTCTGAACCAACAGAAAGGTTCCCAGACCCCTGCAACAACAGCACTGTCCTTCACCAGTGGACAGTATTCACTCTGTCTGCAGAACAGTCTCCAGACCCCTGCAACAACAGCACTGTCCTTCACCAGTGGACAGTATTCACTCTCTGTCTGCAGGACAGTCTCAGGGCTTCTTAGCCAACAGCCAGGTTCCAGGACTTCTTCAGCAAAAGGACTGTCTTTCACCAGTGGACAAATCTGGCAAAACAACATCAAAACAGACAGACAAAGTACCAGCAAAACAGCCATGTCTCCTCAGTCCTTGGCAGCTCCGGGGACAGGTCTCAAAAGTCCAGGGCGATTCAAAGTGGCCCCAAAAATTCTCTCAGTTTCTCTCTGCCTCCACGAGGTGCTGCTTCCAAAAAGTTCTTCTGCCTCTCTCTTGTCTCTCCAAATCTACATCACCAGCTCCTCCCAGTTCAGGACTCTCTTTTCACATCAACAAGTCCATCCCACAGGTGGGATTAACAAGCTCTGGGTTTTAACACAATCAATTTGAAAAACCAAGCCAATACAGGGGAATCTTTAAATGCCATTACTATCACACCCCCTCCCTCAATATGCTCTGCCTTCTATCACACCAACCCCCCTTCTCCCATCCTCTTCCCCTTTATTTTCCTATAGAGCAAGACAGATTTCTTTACCCCATTGCCTGTACATCTTATTTTCCAGTTGTACACAAAACCAATTTTTAACATTTATTTTTAAAACTTTGAGTTCCACATTCTCTCCCTTCCTTCCCCACTGTAATAGTAATGGAATTTAAAGATTCCCCTCTATTGGCTTGGTTTTCAGATTGATTGTGTTAAAACCCAGAGCTTGTGAATCCCACTTGTGGGATGGACTTGTTGACATGAAAACAGAGGGCTGAACTGGGAGGAGCTGGTTACGTGAATTTAGAGAGCCACAAGCAGAAAGAGAGGCAGAAGAACTTTTTTTTAGAAGCAGCATCATGCAGGCAGAGAGGAGAGGATTGCTGAGGGCCAGTTTGAACTGCCCAGGACTTTTGAGAGCTGCCACCCAGAGCTGCCAAGGACTGAGGAGACATGGTGTTATGCTGGTACTTTATCTGTTTTGATGCTGTTTTTCCATATTCATCCACTGGTGAAGGACAGTCCTGTTGTTGCAGAAGTTCTGGAACCTTGCTGCTGGTTCAGGGGTCCAGAGACTGTTCTGCAGACAGAGAGTGAATTGTGTCCACTGGTGAAGGCCAGTGCTGTTGTTGCAGAGGTCCTGGAATATTGCTGTTGGTTCAGAAGCCCTGAAGAAGGATTTTCTTGTTGTATGTTTACAGAAATCCTGGAAGAGGGTTTTGCTAATGTTTTCAGGGGTCCTAGTACTGCTCTGCAAAGAGAGAATGAACTAATGAGGACACTGGCAATGTATCTTGTGGCCTTGCTAAGCTTTGTCTCCCCAGAAACAAATATTGCTGAGAACTTGCCTCAGGTCAAGATGAAGAAAAGACCTCTCTTTGGTTATTAAATGCTTTGCTTAAGCTTTTTGTAACTCTGGGGTAGATGGCCTATTCAGTTGTGATCCAAGGGTGGGAAACTTTTGACTTTTTTTGTGCTCTGTGACTGATCAAATGAATGTACTTTACTTATGATTGGAAACTAATCTCCATTTGAGAAGAGGGGCTTTGTGATTGACTAAATGAATGTACTGCCTAGGGGTAGAGTAGTACTTAGAAGAGGGACTTTGTGATTGACTAAAATGAATGTAATGTCCAGGGGGTGGAGTAGTACTTGGAAATTATTGAATTACACTTGGTGAATGCTGTATTTTGAAATGTTATATTTATATTTTCTCTGTTCTTAATTTGTCACTGAATAAAATGAAGGGCAGCTATGCTGGTATTTTGAACCTTGGGAAGTTGCCTTTGCTTGGCATTACACCCACCAGCTCTCATTGAGGAAGCATGTGTAGCCATGCAAAACATGCAAAAGTCATGTTGAGAAAAACTAACCACATTTTCCTCTATTCTGTCCTGCCCTCCATTTATTCCATTTTCCCCCTTGACCTGCCCCCACACAAAAGTGTTTGCTTCTGATTATCCCTTCCCCCACCTGCCATTCCTTCTATTATCCCCCCCTCTTTTATCCTCTTCCCCCCTTTTTTCTGCAGGGTAGATAGATTGCTACACCCAATTTAGTGTTTCTTATTCCCTCCTTAAGCCAATCTGATGAGAGTAAGGATCACTTATTCTCTCTCACCTCCCCACTCCTCCCCTACAGTATAAAAGTTCTTTCTGGCTTCTTTTATGTGAGATGATTTACTACATTCTACCTCGCCCTTTTTCTTTCTCCAAGTATATTCCTCTCAACACTTAATTTTATTTTTTAGGTATCCTCCCTTCATATTAAGCTCACCCTGTGCCCTCTGTCTACATAGATGTGTGTGCGTCTATGTATGTATATATACATATTTATATATACACATATATAATATACATATACATAATACACACACACACACACATACACCTCTAACTACGCTAATACTGAGAAAGGTCTCATGAGTTACAAATATCATCTTTCCATGTAGGAATATAAACAGTTCAACTTTTATGAGTTCCTTATGGCTTCTTTTTCCTGTTTACCTTTTCATGTTTCTCCTGATTCTTGTATTTGAAAGTCAGATTTTCTATTCAGCTCTCATCTTTTCAATAAGAATGCTTAGAAATCCTCTATTTCATTGAAATTTCATTTTTTCTCCTAAAGCATTATACTCAGTTTTTCTGGGTAGGTGATTCTTGGTTTTAATCCTACACACTTTGACCTCTGGAATATCATATTCTAAGCCCTCTGATCCCTTAGTGTAGAAGCTACTAAATATTTTGTTATCCTGATTGTGTTTTCACAGTACTTGAAATGTTTCTTTCTGGCTGCTTCTAATATTTTCTCCTTGACCTGAGAACTCTGGATTTTGGCTACAATATCCCTAGGAGTTTTCCTTTTTAAATCTCTTTCAAGAGGTGATCAGTGGATTCTTTCCATTTCTATTTTACCCTCTGACTCTAGAATATCTGGGCAGTTTTCCTTGATAATTTCTTGAAAGATGATGTGTAGGCTCTTTTTTTTAATCATGTTTTTCAGGTAAACCAATATTTTTTAAATGATTTATCCTGGATCTATTTTCCAGGTCAGTTGTTTTTCCAATGAAATATTTCACATTGTCTTCTATTTTTTAATTCTTTTGGTTTTGTTTTGTAATTTCTTGATTTCTCTTAAAGTCATTAGCTTCCATTTCCTCCATTCTAATTTTTAAGGAATTATTTTCTTCAGTGAGCTTTTGGACCTCCTTTTCCATTTGGTCGATTCTGCTTTTTAAAGCATTCTTCTTCTCATTACCTTTTTGGATCTCTTTTGCCATTTGAGTTAGTCTATTTTTTTTAAAGCAATCTGGGTTGAGTAACTTGCTCAAGGTTACACGGTTTTTTGTGTGGGTGCCAAGTATCCGAGGTCGGAACCTATCTCAGGTCTCCTGACACTGGGGCCAGCACTCATACTCACTGCACCATCTGGCCACCCCTAAGCAATTGGGATTAAGTAACTTGCTCAAGGTTACATGGCCAGTTATTTTTGTGTGGGTGTTAAGTATCTTAGCCTGGAACCGATGCCAGGTCTCCCAACTCTGGAGCCAGTGCTCTTAACTCACTGTGCCACCTGGCCACCCCTAGGTTAGTCTATTTTTTAAGGTGTTACTTTCTTCAGCATTTTTTGGGTCTCTTTTAGCAAGCTGAATTGTTTTTCATTATTTTCTTTCATCATTCTCATTTCTTTTCCTAATTTTTCCTCTACTTCTCTTACTTGATTTTCAAAATCCTATTTGAGCTCTTCTATGACCTGAGACCATTTCATATTTTTCTTAGAGGCTTTGGATGTAGGAGGCTTGACCTTACTGTCTTCCTCCATTTGTACTCTTTGATTGTCCTCATCACCAAGGATGTAAGAAAATACTTTTTCACCAAGAAAGTAACCTTCTATAGTCTTATTTTTACCCTGTTAGCTCATTTCCCCAGCCGATTGCTTGACTTTTGAGCTCTTTGTTAAGTGGAGGGTGTACTACCCCAAGTTTCCAGGGTTTTGTGCAGCTGTTTTCAGAGATATCTCTAGAGACCTATAATTTCTCAGTTCCTCCAAAGTGGTATGATCAAAGAAGAGGTGTTTACTCCCCAACTGATCTGTGCTCTGGTCGGTGAGCAAACACAAGAACTCTTTTCTGACTTGGAAATGTGAGGAGGATTCCCTTTCCATAGCCTCCACCAGCTCTGCCATTCCAGTGCTCCTCCTTGCCCCAGGACTGTCACCCAGGACCCCACAGTCTGTAGGCTGAGAGCTCCAGAAACAGGTGCTGCTGCTGGGGCTTGGGGCTGCGCCTATGGCTGGGATTAGACAATACTCCTCTCTTAACCAGATGAAAGAACTTTTCTACTGATCTTTGAAGTTGTCTTTGGCATTTGTGGGTTGAGAAGTCTGGAAACCCTCTGCAGGTTCCAGTGATTCAGTGCCCTGAGGCCTACTCCAGTCCCATCTGTGCCAATGTGCCTCATGCTGGGCTGTGCTCCACTCTGAGCCCAGTGCAACAGACCCTTTCTGTCAGCCTTCCCGATTGTTTTGGGCTGGAAATTTGTTTCAGTCTCATTTTGTGGCTTCTATTGCTCTAGAATTTATTTAGAGTCATTTTTTACAGGTATTTTGAGAGGTTTTGGGGGAGATCTCAAGTGAGTCCCTGCTTCTGCTCTGCCATCTTAGCTCCACCCCATGCAACATCCATTTATGAAGAACCTATTGTTTTTCAGGGTTGTTCTAGGCTGGGGGTGATAACAAATTGCTCAGGTAAGCCTGATAATCTAATGGAAGTAATAAAACATGAACATTTTGTAAATAATAAAAATTAAATGCCTATGAGAAGATGAGAATTCAATTCAACAAGTATTTTAAGTACCTCCTAAGTGCAAGGGAATGTGCTAGGCCCTAGGAATACAAAAAGAGAAAAAAGAAAAGAAAAAAAAAATGTCCCTGTCCTTAAGGTCCTTTAATTCTTTTTTTAATTTAATATTTTATTTTTCCCCCAATTGCACATAAAAACAATTTTAACATTATTTTTTTTTCAAATTCTGAGTTCCAATTCCCTTCCTCCCTTCCTATCATTGAGAAGAAAAGCAATTTGACTTAGGTTGTACACATATAGTCATGCAAAACACATTTCTGTGTAAGTCATGCTTTGAAAGAAAACACAAACAAAAAAGAACCCAGAAAAATAAAGTAAAGAAAAAATATCTTAAATATGCATTCAGGCTCCACCAGTTCTTTTTCTGGAGATGGATAGTACCTTTCATCATAAGTCCTACAGAATTAAAGGAGCTCACATTCCACTGGGAAAATACAGCATGTACATAGATTAGTAAACGCAAAATTTATGTAAAGTGTGAAGTAACATTATGAAGGTGAATCAGATTTATGTAAGAGGAGGGACCTGAGCTGAGTCTTGGGAAGAAACTGGAAATTCTAAGAAGCAGATGGAAGGAGGAAACACATTATGTGCAAAGAGATGTGCCACAAATACAATAGTTTGATTGCTTGACTAGGAATAAAGTCAAATATGTCTGGAAAAATAAGTCAGAACTAGATTGTGCACAGCTTTAAATTTTATCCTGGGGCAATAGGGAGACACTGAAGATTCATCAACAAGAGAGTGACATTCAGCAAAAGAGACCAGAACTATTCTTGAGCAAAGTTATTTTGACAGCTGTGTGGAGGAATATAAATTGCAAATGGGAGAGATTGGAAATTGGGATAACAGATAGGAGACTATTGAAATAATTCAAGTGAAAGGTGATAAGGGACTGAATTAGAGTAGATCACAAAAAACCCTCAGAGGAGAACTTTACTATTGACTTCTCTATGTGTCTACATAAGCATTTAAGTCCACAGAATTGTAATAGTTTTCCTTGCCAATCTATATATTATGCATAGGAAATAAAAATGGAAAGTGACAGCACCCATCATTTCCCTAGGGAGATAATACCAAGACTTGCATAGGTTAAAAAAAATAATAATAATAACCACTGTTCTGTCAGTTTCCTCTTTTAAAAAAATGAAAATAGTAGCTTGCCAAATAATTTCCACATATCCTCTGTCACCATCAAATAATAACAGTGTTTAAATATGTTCCCTCCAATAATCTTCCCAAGAGTAGTTAGGAATATCTTCTAACCCACTGGTGGTCTTGTGAAGTAATGACGACATAATTCCTAATTTTTTCAGACAGCAACCCTGAGGAAGTGAAGAAGTTCTTTTGGGTGCTAAAGGAATGTGCTAGATAATTAATAATGTAAACAGGGATATTTAAGCTACCAAAGAGAATAAACTGCTTCTAAGCACCCTCAAGCACTTTAGAAGTACCCAATAGATACCTTAGTTATAAACCATTCTTATATAGTTATTAAAGTAAATCCTGTAAGGATCACTACTGGATAACTTGGTTTTTAGCTTCCTTTGAGTAGTGTATGAACGCAAAAATAATAAAATTTTAGGGGAGGCTTGGTAGTGCAGTGAGTAGAGTGCTGGCCCTGGAGTCAGCAGGACCTGAGTTCGGATCCGGCCTCAGACACTTAACACCCACACAAAAAAACTAGCCATGTAACCTTGGGCAAGTTACTTAACCCCAATTGCCCTCCAAAAAGCAAAATAAACAAACAAATAAATAAATAATGAAATTTTATTCCTTTAAAATACTTTATAATTCACATTTTTCAGCAATTCAGACTACATTATCTCCAAAGTGTCCAAATTCGTGCCCTTTTCTGCATTTCAGGGAAATTGAGAAAAAAACAAAAGAAGTGATCTGACCTTGTTTCATCTTCCTGTGCTTTTCTATCCTGGAATTGACCCTTGCATTCCATTCACTCAAGAAACTTCTCTTTCTGTCTCTCGCTCTGCTGCTGGTATTGAGACAGACAATTTTTCTTGACCTTCAAAGAATGCTGTTAATCTTCATGTTTTTTCCACTTATCCTATAACCTTCTGCTTGCTCACAAACTAAAAGAAAGTCAGATGAGGATTTGTATTTCCCTCCCAAAATATTAAAGAAATCACAGATTGCTCAATTAACCAAACTGTTATCCATCGTGAATATATATGCATCGGTATCATATAGGATCATATATATTTACACACCTAAATGCCTGTGATACATATGTACATATTTTGTTTTCTTATCTGTGTCTCACATTGATGTTTCACACACCAAAATTCACTGGTTTTTATTAATTGACAAGATGGAACATGGTCTAGCTGGTTGATTGTGACATTTTTCCACAGCGGATCTGGAATACCTTGTTGTTTTAGCTTATAAACAGGCTGCAGTGACATACCCTCCTATTTTCATTTGTCCATAGTGCTTGGGTGCTTGATTCCAAAAGGTGGTATTTTTGTGATTGAGAAATTGGTCTAATCTGCCACAATGAGACCAAAAGTGGCAGCGAGAAACTCAGCCCTTAAGTAACAAGAAAAGCATCAGCAGAGTGAATGTGCATTTAGAAACAGAACACTTTATTAAATCTTTGCCAAAAAAGGAGGGGGGAAGGGAAGAAGCACAGCTAGCCACATTAACCCAAATGCATGGAGGAAATTGCTTTGTTATCTCAATTTCCTCACACTAACTTTGATAAGTTGTGATCCACTTGAAGATTCCATAATAGGGTCTTCTTTTGCTTTTCCTACTACATAACTGGCATATTCCATGGTCCTTTGCATTAATATAAGAAAATTGTGGATGGTATTAGTAGTACATAGATCTGACACAAAACAGAAGTTATGCCTCTAAGTTCATTTCCTCTATAAGAACTTCCCCAACTGAGCCAAAGAGGATGCAGCTTGAGCAGCATATAATGCAAATTTTATTTTCTATCTTGGCTTTATGTCTGCCCATACTTACTAGGACCTGTGAGTGTGAGGAATTCCTAGTATGTAAACTCCCTCCACCCAGAAATAAAAACCCATCTCTTTGTATAAAAGTCTTAAGAAATTATTTGAGGCTCAGACAAGTTAAGAAAGTTGGCTGAGGAGGATCTGAACCCAGGTGTTCCTGACTTACTCCAGTTCCTCCATCCACTATCATAGTGCCTCTGTTTTATCTGAAATGACTAGTATGCTCATTAAAAGAAGCAATCTTGCCTTCTCTAAATTATATACTACCATTCTATATCATTCATACAAGTTCTGATCTTTGCATATATAAGAACCCTCACAACTGATCACCAATTATGAGATTGTTACATCATAAACTTTCTACATCATAGAAATTCATACAGTTTAAGAGAATGGGGTGGAAGACTCCTTTTTTTGCTATGATGAAGCAAAGTTTTTTTAAAGGTTGATATTGAAAGGTACTTTTAAACTTACTTGACCACTGAAACTCCTCATGCTTATCAGACACCCTCACACATATGCTGGTTGTAGTCTAAATACCGTATGGTGCTAAGCAAAGTGAACAAGTCAGGCAATAACTGGGCTGAGATTGCAGCAAGGTTAGGATGGTTGGGGGAGGAGGGGAAAAGTGGTTGCCACCGAATAATAGGTTTTAAATTGGAGGTCTCTACTTAAAACCCTCAGGAAATAAAAAAGAGTCAAAAAAAAGAGAAAATTGCACAAGGGTTAAATTACTTAAAAAGACAATCTCGTTTCTCTTTCAAAAATTGCTGTATTTTTGGGAAGATGCCTTTGACAATAGATGGCATCACTTAAGGGCCATTGCGCAATAAAAGAGTGGTCAGGAATCTTGAGTTTTATGGGACTTAACTGTTTCTGCCAGTGTTGTAGGAAATGGCTCAGTTCCATTAAGTTTCATTCAATTTCATTCAAGGAACTAAAAACTCAGAAATACAAGTTACAAAATGAAACCGACTCTTAGGACTTTTCCTTTGTTTCCAAGAGCATATAAAGCCTTTGGTGAAGAGGCCCACAAATGAAGACTCTCCTGGCATTCTTAGTATTATCATACAGAAATATGCTATGTGACAGGTAATATTCCAAGCTAATGTTCCTAATAGGGAAAACAGCAAATAGTTTACCATTTATTCTGGTCCAGTTTACTCTTGTTTCCTAAGTTATAACCATTATTTGATTATTCTTCCACTGTGAAAGTTATTCTATACATGAATTTTTAAATAAGTATGAATTTCATAGATTCTATATTTCCCAGCAGGACTCTGTTTCAGACAAAATTTCATACACACACACACACACACACACACACACACACATTATAATCAAGTCATAGGGGTCTTACTTAAGCTGACAAATGACTATCATTTTACGTAGAAGTATAAACAGAGCCTTGAACCATAAATGTGTTTATTGTTCCTTCCAATAGATACTAGGTTCTGTTTAGTGTTTCCTTGTAACAGAAACATTAGATTTAAGGTTATAGAATTCATGTTGTAGGAAAAACATTCTGAATTTAAGAATTAAAGGATTTAGGTTAGAGTATATACTCTGCTGCTTAGTAGCTCAATATCCTTAGTCAAGTCCCTTAACCTCTTTTAATTCCAATGTCACCATTTGTAAAATGGAGTTGGATTAAATTATTTTTCAGGTCTCTTCCAGTTCTAAAACACATAATCTTATTATGGTACGTACAATAGTGATATGGACCCTAATGAATCTTCATGTCAAGATTTTGTTAAAGAATAACATTTGCAGATATAACGGGGAGAGGTCCAATAACAGGGGTGACAATAACAATATTAAGGTATATTTTAGGAAATGATGAGGTGCAACAGAAATCTCACCAGAGCTAATAGAAATTTATAGCTGGAGGGGACTTTAGAGATCATCTCTTCAAACCCCCCTCAGTAGAAAGAGGGGGAGAGGTTAAGTGAGCTCTTCAAAATTAAACAGCTAGCATTAGTAATAGAAAAGACACTTGTATCCAAGTCTTTCTGATCTTAAGACCAGTTCACTTTCCACCATACCACATTGTCTCTGAATTTAAAAGACCTAGATTCAAGCACTACCTACAATTTCCCAATATCTACTGCCCTTGCCTCTCAAAAATTGTTGCTAGGATCAAATGAGATAACATACGTAAAATGTCTTATAACTGTAAAACACAATAAGCTATTGCTGACTATTCTCTGTATAAGCTGAACCTAATCGGATGAAAAACTAACATGAGAGGAAAGAAAACAGAAAAGAACACCAATAGAAAAGAAAAAGGAAGCTATGTCCTTTATTACATATTAGAACAAGTCAAAATATCTATCCTTACCCATGTAACATTCAGAGAAGGGAAGAGACTGATGAATTTATTAATGAATATATGCATATATATTAATTTATTCTGAAGTTTCTAAAGTTTACTATATAGCGAAAGTCTCAGATCTTTAATCAGAGGAATTAACAGATTAATATTTTGGCTAATTTCTTGGTGTGAAATTATAAGATTTGTGACATTCAAACATATTTGTGAAATCCAAACACATTTACATTTACTGATTGTCATAGCCCATAATTAAAATATTGAACAAATCATGGAAGAATAATTTATGAATTTGTTTACTGTCTGTCTTTGCTAGACATATTGCTTAATCTTTAGCTTTGATAAATATATTACTTATGAATATATTACAAATGTGCATTTCTATAAAATTAACTATCTACTTATATATGTGAACCTTTACTTAAAAATGTTTGCATATGTTTTTGTTTTATAGAAATACCTCTATATGTGTACACAGACACAGACATCATGAAAACAAGTTTTAACCAATATATTGAGCACCTAAAAGAAAACAGACCTAATGAAAGTCAAAAACGGCAGCTTATAAAAGAAATTTAACAAGCTTTGGTTCTCCATTCTATTTTCTTTTTGTTTAGTTTTCATAGGATCTGTGTTACTAGTGGAACTCTGAGTTTGTTTTCTGCAGGCAAATATTTTTATTTCTTAAGAAGTAGGTTATGTGGATAATTAAGAGTTGGAGAAAGTACATTGAGAGGGGGATTTGGACAAATACAGTCAAAGAGAATGCAACAACCCTCAAAAGTGGGCCAAATGATTCTTGAAAATTATTTTTCAAGTTGATTAAATATGAAAAAGGAGGATATATTTTATTACCTGCTTCATATTTTCATTTTTAGATGCCTGGTTTAGTACTCCTTATAAAATTGGTAATCAAAAAGTGACACTGCTGGGGTCAGCAAACTGAAAAAAAAAACTATCATTTCTGCAAACACCAATAACAAAACACAATTGGTTATTTCAAGGATAGCACAATGCCCCAATGCCTGACATAGTATATGTTGTTTGGTCATTTTTCCATCTTGTTTGACTCTTTGTGACCCATTTGGGGTTGTTCCTGCAAGATAGTGGAGTGGTTTGCCATTTCCTTCCACAGCTCATTTTATAGATGAGGAAACTGAGGCAAACAGGGTTAAGTGACTTGCTCAGGTTTACACAGCTGGTTTCTGAGGCCAGATTTGAACTCAGGAAGATGAGTCTTCCTGACTCAGGCCTAGCATTCTACCTACTTTGCCACCTAGCTGTATCTAATATATAGTATGTAGTTAATGAAGATCCAATCAAATTAAATTCCGTGTAATGACCCTCACATTTAGGAAATGGGTTCCCCTCTGTCTCCTATCCAAAGACTAATGTCATAGAAGTTTAGCACTGGAAGGAACCACCTCTGTTACTGAATACTTGCATGCTTCTTCTTATATCATTTTCTTTGTCTATAAAATGATGAAGTTAGTTTTGATCTCTAATATCTCTTCTAACTCTAAATTTAGCATCCTGGATTTTGTCTAGTCCAGAATTATCAAACAAGGGCCATGTTCTCAGCAACACTCTGGAGTGTGCTTGAACCAGATTGAAGTGCTATTGGAAACACTTAATAAAATGAATAAAAATACAAAAGAACATAGATAATGTTAATATGTGGTTTTCTAAGGTAATATGTAGCCACCTGGGAATCCTTATACATGGCTTCCTGGTCACCATTTCTATTTGAGTTTCATACCACTGCTCTAGTCACACCTTCTAAATCATGTGATTCCTGTCTACAACTTTCCTGATAGTATGTCATCTATGCTTAAAAACCTGCAGTAATGAGGAACTCAATTCCTCATAAGGTAGCCCACTCCATTTTTGATACCATTGGAAATGATATATATGAGAGGCTTCTCAAGTACTCACCTGGATTTCTGATCTCATAGATGTAGTTATTTTTCAATGATGTAGCTCATGATCCATCCATATCTATTTTTCCTGTCTGACTCTTAGCAGCATCTTCCCATGAGATCACCACAGGAACTTCATCCAACATACTGGTAGCCTTCCTTGTGTTCTCCTGCCATCATGAGGATACCATTGGGCCACACAAGCTATCCTTCAGTCGTCACTTACTCTCATCCATCTACCTTTTTGATCATGAATCTAGAAGTTTCCAGGCTTCTAGAGATGAAAAAAACTTGGGGGAAAACTCTGTATCTTAAGATTATCTTTTCCATATTTGTTGGGTCAGGACACAATCCTAGGAACTATTAAGGGATAACAGCAAAACAGAAGAAACCATTTCTTGAGTAAGTGAAACACTAATAGATAGATAGATAGATAGATAGATAGATAGATAGATAGATAGATAGATAGATAGATAGATAGAT